>NW_009634055.1:0-16428 GCF_000690535.1 Cariama cristata
AAGAATTGTCCCGAAGTCTTTTAGGGTATGAATGACCTCAACAGTTTCATTCCTAAATGGCCTTTCTATTAAATGGGAGTTGCCCCTTTGTGTTATGGACTTAGAGAAAATTCAAAGTCCTGGATTTATGATGATTTGTCCATCTCAGAGACTGTAGCCACTGAATACAATGCACTGTATATCCAGTATCACATACAAGGATATTAGTAACAATCCCATTAATTTGTCCCTGTTCCATCACTGCTGAAACTCCTGAGCTTTACTAGCAATTGCACAGGGCTAAGAGGAGGCTAGAAGTTAAGAGTAAGACTTTTGGAGATGTTTCTCAGTAGCCCTCTCCAGACTTGGCAACATGAGAACGACTTCAGTCCTACAATCTGGAAACATATGTTTTAAAAATTAATCTGGAAACAGGAAATACTTGTTTTCTGTTCTGGGTGTCATGCAGTGCATGAGAGTGGGATGGGATGGAAAGACAAAAAACCACCGCAAACACTGAAGACATACTACCAAGCCAAAACAATTGCAGATCAAGCATTTGGATGATATACACGTCCCGTTAACAGAACATAAAACCAGATAAATACTCCAATACAAAAAAATCCACTATGATTGGTTAAATTGTTATTAATTGCTCAAAAATATGCTAGACAACTGAACCTGAACCTCAACACCATATCAGATGCAAAGATTAATTTCTTTGTAAAAGGTTCATGATTGTCACTGATGCTGTTTATATGACAAAAGCTTCCTGTCAAGAAAACACCTGAATGCATTTGGTATATTTCCTTATATTTTCTAAGTGTTGTCTCAGATTAAGTAGACTAAATCACAGTCTAAACAAGTTTGGATAATATGGTATGCTGATTATGTTTTCATGTATTTTAATAATGTCATCCCAGTGTATGTGTACCTCCAACTGTATGAACAGAGAGGTAATAATGAAATAGAGTAGCAATCTGAAGTAGCTTAGTAAATAATCTCTGTCCTTATATAAATTAAACCATTTTGAACATACTTAAATATAACAAGAAAACTGAACTACAAAAACTATCTGCAGGCACCTTCCAAAAGAAAGTTAACAAGGCTAGTCATATTGAAGTAAAATGAATTTTTATGAAGACATGAAAAATACACCTAGATATTAAGAACATAAGTTATAGCTTATCCTCTACTATTCCTGAGAATTGCTGTCTGCAAAATAAGATTATCAGAAATGTCTGCAGCAATGGAAATACAAATTAAAGAAGAAAATGAACAATACATTATGCATTTCATTTACCAGTTCACCTGAACATATTATAACTATTTTGTGGAAAAAAAATTGTATGCAAAAAGTATATATACTTAAGCCAGCTGAAACAATTTCTGTTTTGACAATAATTTAAAAAACAAGCAGGCACTGTGAGAGTGCTTTAGAAATATTCCTCACAGAAAGTGGCATAATATGTTTGAGAAAACTGTAATAAAATAAAAAATTACTATTTTGGAACATTTCCTACATATTTAAGACATGATCAGGTAACTTGAGCACAAGTACTCAGATGAAAATTTCAGAAACCATATCTATGAAATTCTAAGTCTTCAGATTATAGAGAAGCTCTATCACTGCCCACAGTCAATATTTCCTGACATTATTTACTATAGGACAAATACTTCTTTTTAATTTAAATTCCATCAAAACTTCAAAGTGAGTTGCATGCATAATTTTTGAAGGGAAGCCAAAGGCAACAGTAATACTGATATTTCTAGAAAAATGTTAGTTTCTCTGTGTTGAAAAGAATAATTGTTTATTAAAAAAATTTTAATTGCTTCTACTCTTCAGAGCAAGAATTTGAAAACAGGGCTGCAGTGCCGCAGACAATGTGTTCTTTGACATTCTTTTAAGCAAAAAGTCTCAACCTAACTTTGGCCAAGTTTATATATTTGGACTACATTTACTCAGAGGACACTAAGTTTGGCAGCTAAATTCTGCCAAAGTTTAATGTTCACTCAGTATGCTCTACATCTAAGCTCCAGACCTTCCCCTCTCATCCTTATCAACCTGATAGCTATGAGCAAGGCTGCCTAGGAATAAGAAGCGAGCAGATACTTCTCCTGTGTGTGTTTCTCAGTGCTTTCTATATTGCATCAAGTAGAAAGAAAGAGAAGGAATCAACTTTTATGGATTAAACTAAAGGAGGGAATACATGGAGACAAGCAAACCGCTATCAAAGTGCAGAAGTAAGACTGCTCCTAGAAATAACGGCAGACTGGTTTGAAGATCAGAGTAAGTAACCTAGCGGAACAAATGCTATGTTAAGTATTACTAGGTTAAGGAGAGTGATGCACAAGAAGAAAGACAGGACAGAATCAGCAAGGATAACAAAAAAGGGAGTGTGATTGATCCTTCTATGTTTCATGAAGCCATGCTCCATATGCTTGATATTCAGATTCCCACTGCTCTGTGGATAGGCAAACAGCTTAGAAACTCACTAGCAAAATATACGTCTTATACTTGTATCTGACTGAGCTACGCAGGGAATAACCATCTATATCGTGGATATAAAGCACTTTTGCTCAAAGAAGCAATGCCTCTATATTGCAAATCTAAAGAGTTTGAACCAGATGAATATGTAATTGATAGCATGCAAGGAATTTGTTTTTTCTTCTTGTTTTTCTCCATTCTGTTATTCTAAATATCTAGGATACCTCATCTAACCGCAAAGCTAGAACACTAGAATTAAAAACCACAATTATTCTGAGGTTAGTAGATGACAGTTACTGCCGTCTATGCAAACACAGTTCAGCTCATGGTGCATTTATATTATGATACTCGATTCCATTACCCGTTTTTTCTACAGAACATTTTCCCATGCAGCGTATGACTTGAGAAGTGCAATAGCAATGAATTAGTGCTGTGTAACAAAGAAGCTGTCATCCTTAAGGCTCCTGCTTCATTTGTTACAGCAACTGGAGCCTACCTACGGAAGAAGTTAAGGCATGAAAGTAAGAGAGGAGAAAAATGACAAAAAACTAGAGAATTAAGACTTTGTAATTGCTACAGAGATTGCATTACATTGAGGAAGCCATATAAGTAAAGTTTATAATGAGAGGGCACTCCTTCAGTCTTCATTCTCCGAGTATTCCACGAGTCACACAGCTCTATAATGCTGTGTATTTGGGGAAAAAAACCACCAAAACACATCCTAGACAGTGATTGTATCAGACAACTAGAGTACGCTGAACAAGATGAACACCTAAATAAGAACGTGCTTCACTTTTCTCCAATTCTCAAACATTAAAATGGAAATCAAATACCAATTCACTTCACTGGGAGTAAGGAAACAAATTCTTGTTTGTGAATCACTCAGAGGTAATAAGGAATACTAGAGAAAAGCCAATGAGGAAATCAACAATTCCATCATGGTGGCAGGGTCTGAGTAATACAAGAAAGGCAGAATACACGCCAAAACTCCTAAGTCAAGTCAGGATATAATATTGCAGATTTAGTACCAGCAGGTTGCCTCTTCTCTCTCTTGAACAGCTTAAACATTAGGCATGAAGTCTAAGATATTAAGAGCATCCATGGTGAATCATAAAAAAAAGTTCCAAGAAAACTCCACTTGAGATAACTCCTTCTTTGCCATGAAGAGAGAGAGAGGTTAGACAATTAGATCACAGGCCTAGCTTTTATACTGGGGGTGAGGGGATCACCCCTACAGTCATCTCTGCAGAGCACTGACTGTGGTCAAAGGCCCAAATACAGTACTGTATAAGTACTATAATTCATGAGAAATCATCACAAGAAGTCATAAAAATGCACTTCAAGAAATATTAACAGAAATGTAATTAAAATTGGATAATCTTTCAGTTCTGCTACTAAGACACTTCAAATTTTCATTCTCTGCAACAAATACCGAGCAAGTAAAATTATTCTCTATCCAGAGTAATCCCAACAGAATCCTCTCCATTAAGTTCCTATTAGCTCTGAACCATCAGACCTTACCAACACCTGTGTTACTGTGAACAGAAGTTATTTGTTAGCAGCTGAGAGTGCAGCTGGGAGCAGTCATTTTAAAAATGTGTTTGCTATCAATATCAAGTTCTTGGAAGTATGTCGAGCATATCTGGGACAGGGAAATATGAATACATGCTGTAAGGACTATGTGTATCTGTCCTCATTGGTAAGCACAGCTCTGACAGACCATGGCCTCTGCTACCCTCGATTGCTTTCTATTCAGCAAACTAAGAGAAGGTGCCATGGCCTGAAGACAAAAGGAGAAGAGAGTGAAGGAGGAACTGAAGACAGTGTAATCAGAACTCTAATTAGAGTTGTTTTCTTTTTTTAACTGAAAACTGTGTTGCATACCAATCACACATACTATGCTGGTTGTAAGCGAAAGAGAGGAAGAGGTCACTTCCCTCTCAGTCCACTCCCAGTAGTTGGCACCAGGCTTCTATGTCAGATTTTTACCTGCTTGGATCAAATACGAACACTTCCAAAGTAACTGTTAGCGTGGGGTAGTCAAAACTTTCCCATCCAGAAAAAGACAACATAGTGACTCTAGATCATTCTAACTTAGAAAGTAATTAAACAAGCTGTCAGTTTATGCATCTGAGGAGACATGGATTGTGAGCAGCTGGAGGTCAGTTAGGGCTGGGAAACACTTAAACCAGCTCATCTGTGACTAAAAAAAAAAAGGGTATGTGGGGAGGCAATTAACAGATCTTATCTTTAAATACCAAAACATCATCCTGGAAAGCAATGAAGTATCAATTGACAAGGGTTTTAGTACAATCTCCTCAAAAATTTGATGCCGAATCAGGAGAATGCTGAGTTTCCTTACATGTGCTGGATCACAAGTTTCCTTAGTAAGTCTACATTAAAGATAAATTGTGGACCTGAGACACTATTATGTTGCATAAAAGAAGGTGCATATGTAACTTCCCTGACAGTGGCCTTGTTTTGTTTTTTTAACTTGCACTTCCTACATCTCAAAAAAAATTCCAGTATTAACCCTAGATACATGCAACTTTTCAAGTCTTTTATTTTAATCAGTCTCCTTTCTACTTTGCTCTTTTTCACACATACATTGTAAAATATGTATTTTCATTTCAGAAGTAATAAACATGTTTCCACCTGCACTGAATTTCAGAAACGAGTATATCTGTGTAACAGTCACCCTGCGGGATCCAGAGAGAATGTAAAATTTAGCATAAGGCTTTCCCATCTGAAGTCAAATCAATGAACTTCCAAGCCTAACAACACATCCCATGTACTGCTTAGCAACACAACCTTCAAAATCTAAATATAGTTTCATTCCACCCTAATTATACATAAAGATGACCTTAAGGAAGCTTTATACTAACCCAGAACAGGTTAGCTAATTTCTCTCTCAATTGTAAATATTTATAATATACATGAATAATTGAAGATTGTTTCTGAATCTTTACAAGTTCTTTCTTAATAATCTCAGTGGTACAAATCTCAATTACTTGATAAATCTTACCACTTTTCACATTTATTATCATGGGTTTTTTTCCTTTGTTCTCCTGCTACAGCATATCAAAACATACATGCTTGGTACTACTGATCTTCATCCCTTTCGTCATCCTTTTGTACAATCCTAAATTTCCTAGATCTCTCAAGAGTGTTCAAATATGCAAATTGGGGTTTTTTAACTGGCCTCTTTCAGGACATTTACTCATTTCTGCTATAATTATTTTAAGCAAAAATAAAATATATAATTATGTATGGCTGTCCTGCAAATTAATATGTAACATGGTAAAAATCACGTCTTTGGTACTATTCTGCACCTCTTTAAGTATGGTCCAGCATTACAAGACTTCCATTCAGTCTCTGTAGTGTGGTTTCTCTTCCCTATACATTTGCAGCAGGCGTAAGAAAAACATCCAGCAGAAGCAGTACCAAAGCTATAAACACTGTTTTCTTCATGGCCTTTGATACAGATAAATATAAGGTAAGGCAGGAAAACATCAAAGAAGCAGCTAGAGCATATTGCAAACTAATAACCCCAGACAGATTACATCTACTTGCGTAACTCTCCAGCTGATCTAAACTGCTCCACAACAGAAGCTCTAAAGTAATCTCTCAATTCTATTAGTTTGAAGAGGAATAAATTGTGCACATTTATGTCAGTTACATTCTGTTCATCTAGCAGTATTACCGTATGATTTTTGTCAAGTAGTTTAACAAATGTTCACAAGACATAATGCTGTTCTGGAGTTGTCATAACCACATCTAACACTTTTTTAAAGAGAGATATCAGCCTACTGCTCTGTTGTTCAAAAAATTTGAGAGTTTATTTCCAGTTTCGGTCCATACCATAACCACAGCTGTTTTATCAATTAACTGCTTTATCCAATGTCTCCACATGTTAATTTCAGTAGATGAAGAATTCAATTATTCCTACAGTCCTCTCACCATGAAAACACAAGCACACACCACACCCTCCCCCCCCATCATAGTACATACCTTTATTCTATGAAATCGAACAATATCTCCAACCTTGTAAATTTTTGGTAGGGAATCTAGATTTCCATTAAAAAGAGTGCATGTTAACTTCACATTTGATGGGTCCACAAGTGTTACAACTGAGCAATAATCTGTAAAATACAGAAGTGTTTGAATGAATAATAGGCATTATGGAGTTATTAGCACACAGATATTAAACTTGGGATGAACACGCATATGGCCAGTTTTTTTCTGCGATGACCTGTGTAACTCCTCCACAGTCAATTTAGTTACAGTAGCATAACAACTGAAGTGTGGCCCATCTTGCCGATAATTAGCCCAAATAACGGAAAATGAAATGGGTGATTAAGCACAGGTCTGTGAGTCAGGAACACACAAAACTTTTTTCTTCTGTCTGCAACAGGCATGCTATTTCTTCAGGTTTCAATTACTTCCTCTATAAAATGGGGAGCATATGTACAATCTTATACAACCCTTTTCTAAGATTTATTTTTGCACTGTCTTCTGAAGAGGTAATGAGTTCTACAAGTTCTAAAAGCAAATTAAAGCATAAATTACTTATCTTTCATTTCAATAAAACGCAAGACATACTGCAAGAATACAGTCACACAGCGGTAGTCAGAAAGTACAGTAGGAATCTCAAATATGCCCTTTTGAAGTTAAACTTCATTAATAGTGCTTCACTTCAATTAATGACGTAAAAAGTAAACTCAAAACAAGATACAAATATGACAGAGGAAACTAGTCCAGAATAGAGCACTATTTGTAGATGACATGAATGAAACCTGTATTTTCAATTTCGGCTTACAGAAGCATGTGCTTCAGATATCTTACAAATGTAACATGGAATGAGAGTATACTTGGTCTTTCACAGCATGGTAGCTGGTTAACCTGCCTGAGAACTTTTCAAGTACCCAATATCAACTTGATTGTATGTTTAGAGTCTCATACATCCACACATCTTTTCCTATTTGCTTTTAATCCAGAAGACAGAGTCCTTTTGTTTTGTATACTTATTATGCTAGCTTACAGTTCAGGGCTGAATTACAACTTTTTCAGCAGATCAGTAGAGCAATGACATCATAACCTGTTATTTTAACATTGATGACGACCTTGATACATTTACATACACAAAATTCTGGCTTTTAAAAAGAGTTAGCAAGATCCTCAAGCAAAAAGCACAATTTTAAGGCATTAACAGTACTCAAAGATTTACAATTTAAAATTTCTGAAGTTTGAACTCTTGCAATGGCAAACTCTCTGTTGGTTTTCCATTTGAACATACCAGTCTTAAATGTCAGAACAAGAAAGCACAAAACCAGTATTAGGAAGAGTACTTTTCCACAGTGGTATATAACACTGATTTACTATTTACTAGCATTTTTCTGTACTCTGAAAAGAGTGGGTGTATCTACATTGTTTGCAGTGTGCACAGTGCTTTCAGACTGGACTCAGGAATGAAATGATTCTGCTATTATTAATTCTGACTAAAAAAGTGTAAATCACTAGATCTGAAGTACCCAAAATGCTCGGGCAACTCTCCAATTTTCTAATGCCCTCTACTTTAACTCAGTTTTGCATTCACAATCCTATTTTAAGAACGTAGGTTTTCATCTTAAAAGTTAGTTAATTCATACTGCTGACCGGCATATAAAATGTAGACTTACCGTCTAGAAGCAGGAACAGTTCCTTTATGTACAGAATCCATTTACCCCAGCTATAATCTTACTATTGTGGACCCCATTTAAACTAAAAGTCCTTTGCCAATTTTCATGTTGCATTTTGGTAACAGCCAACAACAGAATCTCAAAACTAAAAAAGTAGTCATAACTCTTAGAAACAAACTTGCATGAAGATTTACACCCATTCTCTTGAGGGACCAAATATGGGAACACTGCTCAAGATATAAAATTCTCTAAACAAAGTAACACACAAAGACATGATCATAATTCAGCAGGCACCAAGGGAACAGTAAAGAAGCAAAATTAATAAACAACAAATAAACCTGTTTATTAATTCTATTGCTGATATTTGAACAAACTACAGAAACTGACTATACAGAATGGAAATTTGAAACAACTGACCAGAGGCTTCTTGTATGACAGCGTGAGTTTTCTCAACTTCTTTAACAGTGAAATTAAACACTGAAGCAACTGTAGCTTGTGGGTAAGCCCATGTCACAGCAGACAGGCCCGCAAAAGGACTGAGTCCCATGGAGGAACCCACATTACAGCAGAGGACACCTCTCTAAGAAAGAAGGTACAGTGAGGGAGGAAAAAAAAAAGTAAAATAAAGAACAAGCAGCAGCAGCAGGAAACTGCTACATACTAACCGCAACCTCCTGTGCCATCCTTTGCCCGCCTCAAGAGGCACAGAGTAACCTGCAACAATAACGAAGGCAGTGGAAACTAAGGAGAGGGAAGGAGAGGTGTCTGGAGTGACGCTGAGACTGGGAAAGGTGGGAGAAAGGTGTTTTCCATAAGCTTTTAAATGTTTCTCTTCTTTGTTTCTCAATACCTGAACCAGTTATTAAATGTTTATGTTAACTGGCAATGAATTAAATCCCCCAAGTCAAATCTGTTTTGCCTGTGACAGATACTTTTTCAACTCTCAAAAATAAAACCCCAAACAAAAAAGCAAAAAATCCAAATGAATCAAACCCCTCAACTTCCCCTAGCTATAATTCTACGAGGCAGTTAATGATAACGACACTAAACCAGAATTTACATATCGGGGAACTGAACAAAGGTGTCACAGCGCCAAAACAAAGTCAATAAAATCTCCACCATGCATTTTATAAAGATAGAGACATGAATTGCTGCTAGACAGCTTTGAAAGAGAATACTAAAGTCTACTAAAACTGACAGATTTGCCTTAAATAAAAACTATAGGAAGGCAGTTAAAAGAAGACAATTGTCATATGAAACTCTGTGAACAG
Source organism: Cariama cristata (assembly GCF_000690535.1). Taxonomy (NCBI): domain Eukaryota; kingdom Metazoa; phylum Chordata; class Aves; order Cariamiformes; family Cariamidae; genus Cariama; species Cariama cristata. The sequence goes on from NW_009634055.1 coordinate 9,417, forward strand.
ATTTCCCAAACACAAAGACAGATACGTTAGACTGGATTAAAATACATGTTTGCATGTGCACTGCCTGTGCCTTCAAAAGAAATATTCTGCTGTTTCCAGCAAACACACCCTTAAATTTTACTATCATTTCAACTCAAAAGTTTCAATTCTCTAATGATTTGAGTGACTGAAGTGTTGAAAGAAGAAATCCAGTGAAGGCTTACCAAGAAAAATAAAACTACTTTTCCTACAGATATAAAAAACTATAGTATTTCTATAAAACCACTACTCTTCTTCCTCCCCCAAATTTTTACACAAACTCATTAATGATAAATTCTCATCTCTTGCACTCAGAAGTTGCTAAGCATCATTCTTTTGCACACTCCCACCAAAAGCACAAGGTCAAGCATCATATAGCACCTATTCTGACATTCTGTGCTACGAGAAGCAGACATGAATAAAGTCTAGCCAGTGGCTGATAAAACTGCAAGTATTTACTACTGTAATCCAAAGACGTATTGTTGTGTTTCTTTGGGTACGAATTCTAGAGGTTAAATTAACAGGTCAGCTGCAAAGCGGTATGAGCAATATGAGCAATTAAGAAAAAAAAAACCCGTATGGTTCCTAGATTTACAATCCTTTGAGGATACAGGACAACATGTTACTGTGCACTGATATAATCTAACATAGGAATCAAGAGTGAAATAACAAAAACATTCCACAATAATATTGCGGTTGCTCTTTGATGCTGTGGTTATACAACCTAGTCAGCTTCAAACACGTGCAGCTGCCTGCTTAGGGGGGGAAAAGTTAACACACTCCCTCCATTTACTGTGCAATTAGCATGCTCAAAAGACTAATAATCATCCTATTCTGAGTAGTATAAAATACTATACTTGCTTTATAGAGTCAAGGAACATCTTCTACATAATATAGGTTCTCTGTCTCTGTGATTTTAGACTTCCATTCTTAACTATCACCTCAAAACATTACTTCTACAATACACTGAATTAAAATAGAGCTCTTCAAGAACAAAGCATAAAGACTGATTTTCTTTTAAAGAAATCCTCATCCAGCAAGGTCTTTTGGAAGGTTAAAAATAAAAAGCCACCTGTCTTTCCTTCTCCAGCTGAAATGTGAAAATTGCTTTCTGCTTTCCATAGCAGCATTACAGTTCAGTGATTGAATTCACTTTTCTGCACAAATAGTGAGTCAAACTCTAAACAGAGCTGCTGAATTTAAATAATGTCCCAGTGTTATAGGAAATGATATAATAAGTGTCATTGCTCAGACTTTGATTTTTCACAATATACTTCCCAATGAAGCAAAATCCCTCAGTTACCAAGCTAAAAAAAAAAGTTAACTTTTCTTAAAGAAGGGAAATTTTGCCACTGGTAATTTTTACTTGTAATAATCTGGCTTTAAAAATATGACACAATGGATGCATACTTCAGCAAATTTATATATTATAAAAGAAAGTTTTTACTTTCATACTAGATTGACTCAGTAAAAGCACTGGTTTTAGGCTGATACTACAAACTGCAGCTATGGTTTTAATATACTTAATTATTATGAAGAGGTATTCCCACTCAGGCTTAGCACCACATGAGTGACCACCAGCAATGGACAGCTATCCGTAAGGATGCTTGTAACACCTCAGAATTGGTGTGTATGAAAACAACAAGGAAAGAGAAGTGATGTTTGGTTTGAATGGAAGTACGGAGTGATGTGTCTGTCTTACATGCTTCTTATATCCTTCCAGACTAGTCCTTACCATTCTTTAAAAATGTAATCATTTTAACTTGTTACTTAGTTTTTTATTTAATCTCATAAAAACCCCACAACTATTTGGTGTAGCAGCTTTTTAGGAAAAAAAATTATGCAACAAAAGGAATTCATTATTATTGCAAGGACTATCTTAAAATCAATAGCATTCCAAGTCAAGATCAGTAGGTTACATTAACTGCATGAAGAACGCTGATCTCCAAGCTTCTAGGTCCTGACTTTAAATAGTTTGAAACATGAATGTTTTGTAGCCCTGTAACAGTCATTGAAAAGCTTCCTCCACTGTGATGATGGTTTAAGTTCATTCTTCAGATTATAGCTTTCTTTTTATAAATGCCATAGCATTTCCACTCTTTTATGGACTCTTAGGTCAGTCATTAGCATGCTCAGAAAGTCAGCATCTCTCCACAGTATACAGATATATAAAAAACCCAAGAAAACTCCCAAAACCCACAGCTTCAACTTACAAATTTCTTTTTCAATCATAAGAAAACCGGGATTGCTACAAAAGCTTTCCAGATTAGTAGTTACTGATGTTGAAGGAAGGCATTTAGCACTTACTGATTTGTTTTAGTTTTACTGAGGACTTCAGCAGTTCCTAACAAATATGCCTGTATAAATTTTTAAGGTAGAAAGCATCGATCTAATTACAAATCCCCTTTTGGGCAATCACATATGTATTCCTGACTAACATTTAAGTGGAAAACCCACTGCCCTAAATCAGTAACTTCCCCATGCAAATAGATAAAAAGGTTTTTGGCAATGAGGGACTCTAATTAGAGATTGCCTTCCGTTTCTTATATTTCAATACACACAAAAGAAGAGAGATTATCTTAGCAAATTATTCTTTCTTCAAAACTACACCAAACATTAATACTGTTTTCAAGAATTACTGAGGCCATTCTATACACAAGTGTCTTTGTATTAAAACCAAGCAGCTGAACCAGCTAACTTACCAAATAAGTTCCACAGAACACAGGAAGAAAAATAACACAAACGTACACACACTAGTGTGTGTGTGTGTACAAATATATATAGGTATGTACATACAAACACAGATATTGCAGAAGCCCAAAACAAAACCTCTACAGAATCAAACTGAAGATGTTTTACTACAGCTTGTTATTTCTAACATGGCAATACACTTAAGTGATACAAACATTCAGTAACTGCCAGAAGCATCTGGCTAAACAGATGCTTTAATGCCATCATTTGTAAATTGTAGATCAAAGTAACTGTCTTGAGATTTCTTTTTATTAACTACTTATTCAACTGTTTAATTTTTCATTTCCTTTATAAAATTTTTTAAATTTTCTTTTTCTTCAGTATTAGATGATAGGAAACAGTGATTATTTAAAAAAGAAACACATACAAATCACTTTGAACAGAGGGGAAAAGAACATTACTCTCATCTTTAGGCTCCAGAAATGAAATCACTATCTTCACCTCTGCAACAGTTTTTATTCTGTTCTGCAAAATTTAAATACATGCTCAATATTGTGATTTAGAAAAAAACCAAAACAGAACACAATAGTTTAAAGAACGAAATTATTGCAGATTTAACTTTGAGTCTGCTTCCTCACAAACAGACCATCAGATACGAGAACAGTCTGTGATCGGTTTGTTTTGCACTCTAAAGTTGGTTTGCTATTACTTACTAAAAATTGACTATTTTAATTGAAGTTGCCTGCATGCTATAGTTTAAAGAAACGTTTTTTCATCTACATAGTTATCAACATTTTTAGCCCAGAATTTGTTTAAAAAGTTGTCTCAAGATCAAATAAAAACTGAAAATAAAAATAAAACTTAGGGCTTCAAAACACCTTCAAGAATCTGATTTTTGGTTCTTAAGCTGTATTTTGGGCATGCAGAACTGCTGCCCTGGAAGCGTTCAAGGTTTTTGTAAGTGTACTTTCTGAAAACACTCTATTAATTTTGATTCTAAGAAATACTTAGTAAAAATAAAATAATTATCATCCACATGCATGTCTAGGTAGGGTAAATAAGATTTTAATTCAACATGGAACATACAAATACACTGCATATACCTCAGAGAACAACCTAGGTGGAGGTTTCCCCAGGAAAACAGGACACTACTCTTACGACTTACGGTTAACCAGCAGCAAGGATTCTTCTTGCCATAATTCTACCCGGCATTATAGAAAACACTAATATCTACAGGTAAAAAAAGAGAAAGAGTTGAGGAAGCAGTAGCATCCCAAAAGTTCCACGGTCAAGCACATAATCTCTGTAATGGGACACTACAAAGATAGAGGCTCTTTTTCTTTTATATTTGCTGTTTTTACTGAGGGTAAAATACTTGACATGTCCTTGGGCTTAAGGGAGGGGAGAGAGTAGAGAATCACTTTATTAAAAAATTTTAAATATCTAGAACTCTTAAACTATTCAGGAAGGAAAGCTAGAATATAATTTTGAACACTTCCAACAGACCTTCCAGCAGACAGAAACCCATCTGTCTGTTGTACGAAGCAGGACCTGAAGTACTTCCTTGGACGGTTTTCAGAACACACAAAATTCTCACGTATAGACATTCCAAACTACATGCCCTGAGCTGAAGCATGCTCAGTTAAAACAACTTTCTCTGAAATAAATAATAATTTGTGATCATACTGAAAACTCATTTCATTCATTAGTGTTTTAACATTCGTCTAATGCAATAAAGGTAATTGAAATGATGGAAGATTCAATTCTAGATTATATAAACTGACAAGGCTAAATTAGGTACCACTTGCTTTCAGTGGGAACACAGTGCAAAGCTTCAGCCTTAAGCTTTAATATATGTAAGAAGGAGTAATCTCTCATATCTAGGGGCATATCTATATAGTGAATAAAGACCCCTATGGATTAAGTACAGTGGCTCCATTGCCCATGATTCTGGCAGGTACCAGCTTAAAGCCATATGATTCTATTAACACAGTGTCAGAAAGAGAATGTATTAGTGCAGCATAGTGCCAGATCTAATGTGACTACAGAAATTTTTGACAAGAGCCATTTCATGCCCTGGCAATTCGGAGCAATCATTGAGTGTTTTGCACCCTCTCAAGCAGACATAACTCTGGATTGTGTAAAAAACCCAAAATCAATATTGAAATATTTAACTGGGTAGTGAATATTTTTACATTAAAATCCAAATCAATTAAAACTGTTTTAGAGATTTTCATGATAAAGTAGCAAGTGAATCACAACTATCTTCATAAATAAGAAACTTTTCAAATCGTGTCCCTGATCTCCACCAATATTGTTGTGTTGGATTTTTATTTCAATATTACCAACTGAAAATATACAGGAAAGATATATTAGGAAGTTATTAATGATGTCTGGACAAGGACTAGTTGTTACATAAACCATCATTTTCCCTGTTAAATTTCTACTACTTATGAAATCGAAGTGATTAACCTGTCAAATAATTCAGTTGCAAAAATCCATCCTAGCTGTTTCAGAGACACATTACCTTGAAAGTCAATGCATTTAACTTTATTGGTTTTGCTTATCTGGAAAGAATGGCTGTCTTAAACAAGCACTGATTGCTCTAAATTATTAAGTAAGATGTTCAAAGTCCTCAGGTTGCCAAAGTCTTGTTAAAGTAGCCGGATAAATAACAAATCTAGACCATGTGATCCTTCAAGAACTGCCCTTCCATGATTTACTCAAAGAGTAAAAGTAGTACTTTCTACATTTGATTCATTTCCTTCTTACCCTTTTTGTTATCAGCAATGTGAACAAAGGAAACAAAATCTTTAAAAGATTTGTGAGGTTTGTTTTGTTTCTTTCTTTGCTTTTAAGCCACAGTTTTAAACCTACGAAATTTTTCAAGAGGAAAGTACCTCCATTCACCACTGGCAATATCCTGAATTATTACAGATAAAGGTAATCTTTTCAGTTCCTTATAAACACAGCTAAGAAATCTATTAGAATTGCAGGCTGAGAATATCAGTGAGAGTCCAGATTTCAAATAAATACGTATATATGTATTCTATATATCTATATACTAGATAGATAGCATTTGAACAGGTCTAGCATAAGCAAGCGATCATCAGGTACCATCACAAAACTAAGATTTTGAGAAGTTCACTACAGTGACAGACAGATGTTGTTTGGCAACCTGTGCAGAAAAGACCAAATAGAGTAAATCAATATTAAAAAAAATTATCAATCTTTTACATTAAAAACAAAGCACTGTGCTCTGCTCTGTATAGGTCTAGATTATACTTGCACCTTTACAATGAAATCTTTTACAGATTTTAGTGGCATGTCAAGCACGAAAGAATATCAGTGATGAGATCTCCCACCCCAAGGAAGTATTCTGTAAACTTTTTTATCCGGTCCTTCCATTTGAGAAAGCATAAACACCATGTGTTACTACTAGTGCTCTTTCTAAGCTAAAGAGATTTTTCAATCCCCTGAGATTCTTATCTTCAAAGGAAACTTGTTTCTCAAGATTCCGTTCTCTAGATTTATACTCATTTTATTATAACCCAAAGAACAGGGAAGTCTGAAAAACCTGGAGAGTCTCAGCATGTGTGCTGGGTTGACATTGGCTCGCTGCCAGGCTCCCACCCAGCTGCTCTCTTACTCCCCCTCCTCAACAGAACAGGGGAGAAAATAAGGTGGAAAAGCTCACAGATTGAGATAAAGACAGGGAGATCACTTACCAGTCACCATCACAGGCAAAACAGACTCGACTTGGGGAACATTAATTTAATTCATTACCAATAAAAATGGTGTAGGATAGTGAGAAACAAAGATTAAAACACCTTTCCCCCCAACTCCTTTTTCCCAGGCTCAACTTCACTTCTTCATTCCCAACATCTCTACCTCCCCTCTTCTTCCCTCGAGCGATGTAGGGGGATGGGGAACAGGGGCTGTGGTCAGTCCATAATAGCTCCTCTTCTTTCCTGCTCCTTCCTTCTCACACTTTTTTCCTGCTCCGGCATAGGTCCTTCCATGGGCCACAGTCCTTTGGGATAACCCTGCTCAAGTGTGAGTCCTCCATGGGTTGCAGTGTAGATCAATCTGCTCATCCAAGGTCTCTTCCCCAGGCTGCAGAGGAATCTCTGCTCCAGCACCTGGAACACCTCCTCCTTTCCACCGCTCTGACCTTGGTGTCACAGGGCTGTTTCTCACACTTTTTTTTTAATCTCACTCCTCACTGCCATGCAGTGTTTTGCACTTTCTTAAATACGCTTTCCCAGAGGTGCCACCACCATGGCCGAGGGGCTGGGCCGTG
>NW_009634055.1:16507-26612 GCF_000690535.1 Cariama cristata
ACAGCCCCCCTGTTACCAACACCTGGGCACCCGCACACCCAGCACAGCTTGCTTTCCTATTTTCAATCCTTTTTCATGTCTGGCAGCTCCAATTCCTTCTCCTTAAGCCCCCAGCAACCTAACATCACCTATTCACTACTATCCGGGAATCTATCTCCAACCTTTGAAGAGCTCCCTCTGGACTCTTTCTTTGATTTAATACTTTTTAAATATTAAGTATTATTTAAGTATAAACTGTAGCTAAATCACATGACAGTTCCATAAGTATTCAGCTCTAGGGGCAGAATAATTTTTATTACTATTACTTCTAAGCTAGCAGTATAACTTGTTTTGCTATACACACAGCAAACACACATACACTTTTAATTTAACATTTTATGAATGCCTGTATTTCTAATTAGATGCCAGAACACCTTTCTGCTTCCAGTCTGAATGCATTGAGTTCCTGCAGATGCTTTCACTTACTGTTATTCCTCATTTACACCCAAGGATATCTGTTGTGTTCTAACACTCATAATGTAAAACAATTGGCATTTACTGGGTATTATAAAAAACCAATTATTTTCTGAAAAAAACAGTGATATCCAACTTTTCCACAGCTTTCTCTAACTACTACCACTTGCTTTTTCCTATATAAAACAATCAAAACAATATTTCATATTAAAGATTTGCAATTTGCTGTTTTGCAAAATAACTTTAGTGTATGAATGACTATGTAGCATATGGTAATATTCATTCTAATTTAGTCTTACAAGGAAAAAGCCAAACATGCACTATATTTGCAATAAAAACGGACGAACCATTACTGGCTCAGTTCGCAACTTAATAACTACATCTATTTTAAAATTTAAATGTTTAAATTGGATTATCTGACATTCTTCAGACTTCTTTTTGTTTATGTTTCAGAGTTACGTTGTGGAACACTACTGCCTTCTCAACATTGAGTAAGAATGTAGATCAGAAAGGTTTTCTAGGAGCAAACTTTGTCACCTGCTACACTTTAGCTACAACTGAGAGCAAAAAATTTCCTGTCAATAGGGTGTTTCATACCAGTCTATCTGTTTATCTAGAAGAATACTACATGCACCAAACGGAAGTAGCTAAGCATGCCCACAACACTGATTATATCACTATAGTTCAGTTGAACATACTGAAACTAGCATATTCACATTTGCACAGACCTCTCAGACGTTCCTGCCACTCATACACTCTAAACTGATTCAAACAAAGGCTGAAGATTGCTTGGTCTTCAAAAAGTGAAGCCATTAGCTGAACCCTAGTTGGGCTTGGAACTTTTTTTGGGTGTGCCACCATGTTTACACAACTTTCAGCTATTTCACTTATGTTCCAAGGTACCCAACTTTAAGCAAACCTCATTCTAGAAGCCATGGTACTGCAGGTATAGTACTGTGCATTTACTGCCTTCTCTTCAGTGCATCACCATCAGACTGCTGCCAGCAATTTTTGAGCAAGGAAGATCACACAGATCTGTTTGCAAAAGCTTTTGCAAACAAGTCACTAACTCTTGGTTCTGATTCAATGCTCACTTCTTAAATTTCTGTATTTAGAAGCCAAATTCATGGCTATTGAAATTATTCAAGAAATTTGCATGCATAACTAAGACCACAAAAATCAACAGTCACCATCATAATCTATTCTTTTTTGCTCGATTAGAAATAAATTTAGAAAGGAAAAACAAACCCCAATTTTAAAATGCACTGTAAATTTATAATAAGCAGAAAATACTTCAATTAATTCTGAATCAAATAAAAAATCCTACTGCTTAATCAAATTCAGCAGGGACATCACCTAGCTGTGTACTTACCGAGCATCTAGTGAAATGGCACAATCTTCTAGCAAAACTAGCACAATCAGTAAGTGTTCACCTCACAGAGAGAAAAAATTATTCATTTGTTGCACAGCTTCTACAAGTAACAAATATGCTGGCACCGCATTTATAGCATATCAGAACACTTACTGTCAAAATCTCAAGGAAAAATTGCACATAGTTACACTACAATCCTTTCTCACAAGGACAGGTGCATGGCTTTTGTATTTTTTCTTTAACATGTCCTTTTCTCTCTTTTGTACTAATCGTATTAGCTTGATAAATACTTTCTTTATTTCCACAAGGACAGGTGCACGGCTTTTGTATTTTTTAACACGTTCTTTTCTCTCTTTTGTACTAATAGTATTAGCTTGATAAATACTTTCTTTATTTGCTGTCTCCACCAGCCTGCCTAAACCCACTCTGATATCCCTTACCTATTTGTTGTTCTGTTTCCTTGATGTTAGCCAAGAACCATGGTCAAAGGATCACCTGAATTTGTTGGTCTGCTTGACTTTTAACAACCATAGTAAGAACCATTCTGTTTGGAGAAGGAGATTTTGAATCTCTTGAATATAGTACATACCAGTTCCTTTGCTTACATATGGAGGCTTGAAGAATTTCACAACACCATACAAATTCACTATAGTTCCATCTTTAAGATGATTCAGAGGAGTATACACATATTTCGGTGCAACAGACTGGAAAGGCAGGAAAAAATGAGGGAACAGAAGAAAAAAAAATTATTCAAACATTCACCTAGAATTTTGTCTTTTAATACCATCCACCCTCAGATATGCTTTATTTCATCTCAAAAAAAAAAGTTATCTATTTCTTTCTATCTTATTCACTTTAGACTCCCTAAAGATAAATATATATATACACATTCGCAGGCAATAAAGCACACAAGATTTATTTCCTTTTCTTTTTGTGATTGTATCTTCCTTATGGTAAAATAACCAGTCTGTTCAAGTAAGTTTCAATATATGAAATAGGTGAATAAAAGTCATTATAATAAAGAACGACAGAAAGTAATTTTTTACTGATTGATTTTAACATGTATATCCAATGGGCTTTTTAAAGCACATAGATAAATAATTTTGTAATTCTTACTGGCAGTGTCACTGCACAGAATCTTTGTCTTGGGACAAAGTGGGAGGGTTTACCTCTCACAGCCATTGTGTAAGTCTTCCTATTAAATAGCACGCTTGTTGTAGGATTAAAGAAATTAAGGACTATCTTCTACTAATTAAGGACTACTCTCCTTTCATCTTGAGGTTACATTATATGCCGATCGGTCTTTTTTAAAGAATACAAGTTCTGCCAAACTGACTGAAAACTGTGGTTTTCAATTCATGTATCGGAGGAGAAAAAATGAAACTCTTCATAAAATAAACACAAAGTCAAGCTGTAGCATCTTCAGTAAATCTTTAACCTCATGATAAAGAACAATAGAATTTCAAACACCAATTTCTATGCTTTTAATACACTATTTCCTGTAGAATTTTAATCTAGACACACAAAGGCTTGTTCCAAACAGCAATCAAAAGAAGCGTTAAGATCAGTACGTGAAGTCTGATTTTAAATCAAAGGAAGATTCATTTTCCATTTTTTTAAATTACAAGCATACAATCTTCTTTAGAATGGAAGTTATCTTTTTACTTCATATTTCCTAAACCAACATGCAGCCTATTTTGAGATCGAGATGGTAACTATACAGCAAGTATAGAAAAATTACTATTTTTTCATATTTTGTTCTGTTTTATAGGCATATTATTTGTAAAATGAAAAGCTAAACAAATGACTGCTGGGATGAGAGTATGGAATTAAAATAAACAGGAAAGAAAGAATTTCACACATTCTTATTTACAGGTAGTCTCACATAGTTTAAAAACATCCCAAATATAAACTCACCGCAGATGCAGTTTCTGAAGCAGCAGTAGCTCTTGGCATAGTATAAATCTGAGGAGAAAAAAATACCAAACACTCTGATTCCAAAATTGAAGGCATTGCAAATGTAGCAAGATTTGATAATGCTACAGCAAATATAACGCTATAAGCAAATAGCAAAAGTGTCTGTAGTGCTGTTTTATATGTGAATCGCCTCTAAAACTAGTAAAATTTTATCCTACAGAAAAAAAGAAAGTAATATTTACTCCAGTTACACTCAGACAAGAGTTACTTTAAATAACACACAGATTTTCCAAAGTAGAAACACACTTGGTTGAATATAAGTCAGGTCACATTAGTAGGTAGAGTCAGCATTTGAAAGTCAGAGACTACAGATTTAAAACTGTACTTTTTAATAGTGACTTGCTTAAAAGAGAATTTAAATAGGTTTAGGTTTTGTACATGTCAATGCTTATAACAAGTCTACTCTCAGTGCCTTCTTACTCTCCTTTGGTGGTGGTGGTGGGGGGTGTCAAGGAAAATGCACCAGAATGGGATAAATTCTACTTAAAGGTAGTTCCCAAGCTTTTAGAGCCATGTTTATACATCAGACTTGTCTTTTACAGAATTAATAGTGGTGATTTGACCTAACGCCAACACATCCTCACGCTATAATGAGAAATGCAGGGCTCAGCTGCCATCCTGCTGCAACATCAGAGCCTGTCTGCCAGACACAGGGTCCCATGTCACAGCTCTGCATCGCCTCAGCAGTGCAGACTCCCACTAGGGACCTGGTTTGCTCTCCACCCTCAAATGCATTCCTGAAGCTAGTTTTATTTCCATTTATTTATTTTACATAGTTGGGTGAACAGTTATAATTAAGAAACTGAAGCACACACACACAAAAAAAATCAGATCATTTGTATTAATTTTAAGCATTCAATAAGTGTGTCAGCAAACTGTCACAAGCTCTGTTCTGTGGTCAGTGATGAGACAGACACCTCCTCAGCACAGTCTACACGTTCAGTGAGCTGTGCATCCTCCTTGGGATTAGATTGCGTGTCATGAGGTCCTGCCTGTGTGCCTCAGGTAGTGTCTAAAATTCAGGTACATTTTGTTTAGACATGTTCGCCCAGACTCAGGGCACAGTTTTAGTATCTATTATCTTCAAAGAAACATACTTTTTCTACCTATATATTATCGCTATCAACAGCTAATGTCGTGAAACAATCTACACTATAGAATCATTAGGGTTGGAAGAGAGCTCAAAGATCATCAAGTCCAACTGTACACCCAAATCCACCGTGTCCGCTAAACCCACTAAATCATGTCTTGAAGCGCTACATCTAAATGTTTTTTGAACACCTCCAAGGATGGTGAGCCCACCACCTCCCTGGGGAACCCGTTCCAACGTCTAAATTTATATGCCTACAATTTTAACTCATTTTGTTTCTCATTTTGTTTAAATGATTAATGCATTAAAGTATGCCATGCTTTAATTACCTATAGAGGACAATTCTGGAAAAAAATACTTTTCTGAAATAAAAAAATACATTTTCTTAAATTTAAAATTATTGTCAGACAACAATTATATAGACAAAAGTCCAAACCTTGACATCAGCACACAATTTATTCTAGTAAGTCTCTTTTATATGTGATTTTGTGTTTAAGTTTTTAAAATTATTTCTAAGTTTGTTTCAAAACCTGATGGATAGGCTCAAAGCAATCACCATATAGTGTAATGCTATATTGTTCTTCAGCAGAAGTGCCTTTTCCTTTTCACTGACTACCGAATGGAGTTTGCAGCATTGTCACTGAGAGTTTAATACAATACTGTCACCCTTCTTTTCAACAGTAGTAGACAATTACAGTGATCAAAATGTGCAACACTTTCTCACCAGAAGCCAGTAACTGTTGGGATAATTTTCATAAGAAATATGGACACTGAAGTGTCCAACAAAGTTTTTGAAACCTTAGTTTCATCCCACACCCAGTCCCTCTCCCTGCTCCCCCCAACAACAGGTTTCCAAATGTAGAATAATATCCTACATCTTCTGTAATTTTTATAAGTCCTATAACTTTAAAAATACTAATGCTTAGGCTTAAAAAGCAAATGTTTCTTGAAGTAAAGACACAGCGGCCACAACAAACATGCACTGATGATGTATTACCACAGACAAACAAAGGAGCAGCAGAATACTCTCATATCTCAACAGATGGAAGCATTTAAGATGAACAGTACTGATGTGAGAGTGACTTAAACAGCTCTAGGGATCTATCTAAAGCCAACTAAGGTCAAATTTCTGCACTCAACAAGCAGAAATTTACCTGGGAGGCCCAACATAATTTGGGTTGCGTAGATAGGGGTATTACAAAACTGTATGCACAACCACACAAATGTGTTCTAGTTGTTTCCTAATGTACATGCTAAAATAATCTGTAGTACTTCAGATTCTAATAGATTTTACTGGTTTTTCTACTGTAAAGCAAAACTTTAGTGTTGGTATTCGGTTAAAATAAAAAAGGTAAAAAAGTTGGGTACCCACTTACATAAATGGCTGATCCAGCTTCTTCAGAGACCTCAAGATGGCAACCGTGTCTACCATCCTCTCTCGCTGTAGGCGATTTTGCCAGCTTAAATCCTGCAACTACAAAGGTGTCCTATGGGGACAGAGTGATAAACAGACAATTACATAGGCTGTATCACACATTCTATTTTAAGAGTATGTGATGTGAAATTTCACCCTAAAGTCTCAAGACATTCAAGAATCAAAAATCCTGAACAAATTCAAACACTGCCTTTAAGTTTCTTTATTTAGCCCTTCTACACACGGAACTCATATTTCCAACCAATGCCACTAAGCATTTTTTATTTTTTTTTCAAATTCTGCTAAAATTTTTGCACTTTTGATGTTACTGTGACTGAGTGCTAATTTTAACAAGGGCTAGAGGGGAAGAGTCACACTGAATAAAATAAAATTCCCCTTCAAATAGACTGAAGACAGACTCCTTTCTGGGTAAGCTTAACTAAGCTAGAAAAGGAATCACACATCGGATCAGCAGTGACAAAACACTTTTCTCAGAGTTTATTTCTATTTAGTTACATCTGCACTTTGAAGATGCTCTCCTTGTAAATATTTTCTGGTTTGGTTGGATCGACATCTTCTAATTTCTTCCTTAAGGGTCAATTATGTAGGTCAAGCAATAGGTAAGTTTCTGGTAGCAAGACACTCCTGAGATTCTGGCACAAGAAGCAATTGCATTTGCAAATGCACTTTCACTTTGGTATAAAGTTTCTCAGACACCACAAAGTGAACAAGAAAAGGATGACTTAAGGGGTAATACATTTAGGAGATAGAGATGGTAAGAAAGGTATCTGGCCAAACAAATATAATGCTGAGAACTCTGGTACAATATAAAGCTCCTTTATAGTCAGTTCCTTTGGTACCAGAACTGTATAGCAAGGCTGTTACCAGTGTCATCTATTCCAGTAAGCATATTAGACTCAGAACCCTATTTCTATTTGACCTTCTACCAAAAGCACTTCCATAAGCTCTTACTGAAAGACTTTTGTTCATGTGTTTATTTGATTACAACAAATGAAAGAGTTTTCTGATTAAAGTTGACAGTTTTAGCCAAATATTGCACTATGATAGCTCTTTTTTGCTATTTCAGCAATCTGACAATGGTACTCTAAACAATTTAAGATCCAAAATCTTAACGTTTTGTGCAAGAAAAAGAAAGGCTGCTAGCTTAAGTGATAGTGATATATTTAGTTATTAAAATTTGCAAAAAAGTCCCACCCACTACTGCAGAAAACATAAGTTTAATCAGACAGTTTAACACACAACAAAACTACTTAGGGCATGGTGATTTTCAGGTAGTGTCATAAATGGGAATACAATGTATATTTTGACTAAAAGATGTTACGTAAGTCACCTAAATATAAGCCATACTCAGAGCTAAGTAAGTTAAAATGGGTCAAAACAATTAGACAACTCAATATTCCTTGCTCCTGGAACACATCGCCCTGCTAAAATACATTAAAGTTGTTTCATTCTTTCCAGATACAAACACACACAAACACAAGCTTCAGGAAATTCAGCTGTTTTGCAGAAACGAGGTGTTAAGCATGTGTCCTTCCTTTCACTGTTGCTGATGCTACTCATGGTGTTCCTTTAACACTGGAATCAACCTTCAGCCAAGAAGCTATGCCCTGCTATATATTATTCCCATTTCAGCATTTTATTAGATTGCAGGCTGCACAAGACTCTGGGACTTGGTTGCTGAGTCAGGATTGGAGCTCCGTACAGCTGACTTGACTTGCCCTGTTCTCCTGCGTCAGAAGGAACTTCAGAATTACACAGACTCAAGCCTTTACACAAGCTGATAAGAAAAACTTCTTTTGTGAATACTACTAGATAACTGGTGATTACTCTCATGTAATAAGGAGTGCGTAACTTGACATTCAAAAAACACCTGTGAAAGGGCTGTGCAATTTCAATGAGGAAAAAAGACAGCACTAACCTCAAAACCTGTTTTTACAGGCAGAAAGAACAGGTGTATTCTCAGATTTGTTACAAATTCATGGTCAACTTTGACAGGTTGTGACTTGCAGTTGCTAAACATGCAAAATATTGACAAAAGGTTTGCACAGTGCTTTGAAATTTAATGCTGTATTACTTTTCAAAATAGATTAGTTTCCATTTTGCCTTTAGCTAAGAGCAATTATTAGAAGTTTTCCTATAATTGGCTTGGGAATGAAATCCATTTACATAAATTGGTAGATTTTCATGCCAACAGAAGAGTATTGCATATAGATACAAGCTATAAGATTTGTCCAACATCTTTAAACAGCAGAAAGAAATGCTACTCGCCTCATTCAAAAGAAGTGAGAAATAAATGAAAGACAGTATTTTCCCTGATGGTTATTCCATTAGAGAACCAGAAGACTCTCAGGAGAAAAGAACAACATGGTTATTCACATTTTGGGGAACAGCCTGCGCCTCCCTCCAGGCTAATTAGCTAAAGCTGTTACAGTATGGGAAGTAGGATATGGAAATCTACAAAACTGTGAAGTTTGAAATTGTAAGCAGAAAGCAAGAAGTATTGGACCTTACTGAAGTAACTATTTAATGGCTAAAACTGTGGGGTTTTAAAAATTAAATCTATTTCATAACTGTCAAACTGCAAGTCTGCTAGTTTCAGAAATCATTCTGTTCCCTCAGGTTCAGATTCTTCCAAAATTAAAATCTCATTTGAGACATGCGTAAAGTACCATGAAGGTTCAGTTCACTGGGGAAGACCAAACACTGGTTTTAATGCACTCTGGCTGTCTAAGGGTTGTTGCCTCTGGGTCGTAGTCTCCTACTCAGCTTTTTAGTACTGATCTCTCTATCCTCTAATTGCTGCTCATGGCCTTGTTCAAGATTTGTATTTTTATCAGGACAAGAAAACTGATTTGTTCTTTAAATTCAAAATGATTTTGCACCTTGTATATTTAGTAAATTAGTTCAGGAAGTTCCCATCCTGGACTCACTATCAAAATCCTGTGGAATCAAGAGATTTGTATAAAGACTGTCACTTCTTACTTTATACATATCTGATGGTTGTGAGATTTTTCTGCCCTAAACAGACTGAACTGATTTTGTGGATCTTCCAGGTATGTTTCTCTTTAGCATATGACAAACATTAAAACAAGGCTTTGAATCACAGCAGAATCCAAAGCAAAATTGAATACTCTCTGATGTGCACACCTTAGCACCCAGCCCAAATCCCCTCTGCGTTGTTCCCTCAAGCTCACACATATCAAAGGGCTGAAAAGGGTCATGTATCAATTTTGAGGTGAAATTAATAGCACAATCTCTAAATGGTTTCTACCAAAAGGATCCAGGTAATTTTTATTCCTTATGGCTAAATTAATTTGAAATAATTGTGTCTGTGAAATCCTTCATTCACAATGACACGGCGTTACTGACTTTTCCTCCACATAACCTATACTGGTTGGAGGAGATACTAGATGTAAATACAGGAAGATGTCCTATAGAATTTCTTTTGCCCTCACCCGGACTTTTATTTAATAGACCACACGCTACAGATAATGTATACTTCCCAAGACTTGCCACTGTGCTATCTGTCAGAGCATGGACCTTCTGCAGGAAAATGTTTCTTAAACTCAGTGATTTCTTCAGAAACAAAGTTTTAACCCATTCAGTTTATAATACAAGCTTGACTACCTCCTGATGGGAGCCATATAGTAAAAGATGCCAGAAAAAAATAATCCTCAAAGTACAAGGAATCACATTGCTAAGCAAAATTTCTGAAGTATTTTACAGATTCATTAAAAATGTAGAAAGCATTTTAAATATTTAATATTAATTATTATTA
>NW_009634056.1:0-38876 GCF_000690535.1 Cariama cristata
AGGGAAAGGCGGCCGTGACGGCCCTTGGCTGTGGGTACGGGTGAGGGCCAGGGGGGAGGCGAGGTGACCCGGGGTTTGCACAGAACACCGTTGCACCTGGGGACAGCCCCTGTAGGAGCCGCAGCTCCACACGCCAAGTTAAGCCCTGCATTTTTCTCTTTGCTGTGCTATTTAAAAATGGAAAATAAATGCAGGGGATAACATCTGTTAGACAAAACGCCTGAAAAGAAGCTCGGTGAAGCATTAATCGCGATGACGGTATGATCCCAGGAGCCTGACGCAGCCGTGGATGCTGGTGCCGTTACCAAGCGCCCGTTGCTGGCCGCTGAGCTCGGCTGGGCAACACGGGAACCCCCCAGCTATCGTTGCGGCTCACCCTTTCGAAAAGGAGCGCAGTCTCACAGGCAAGTCATCTCTGATGAGCTGCGGGTACTGCGCACGTGAACAGTGCATCTCCTTCAGCTACGGACATTTAAGCCGAGATTCCATGTGGAATTTGTAGACATTCCAGTTACCAATGGAAAGAAGAGGCAGTAATGCAAGCAGATTTGCAGCCCTGCCGCTGAGGCGATGCAAGTCAACCCTCAAGACCTTCTCTGAAGGCACAACTGGCCAGGGGTAAATCCTTTCAAAATTCAGGGAGTCAGGAGAGGAGGAAGAAGAAATAGTAAGCTGGAAGCACTCATGCTGTGAGGAGCCTCCTGCAAGTGAAGGCATTTCTGCAGCCGATTTCCTGCACTGCAAGGCACAGCAGATGGGTCGACAGAGCAGCAGACAACGTTTCTTCCCCTCTAATTTCTGCGTCCTCCAGTTTGGCAGCGTTCCTGTTTATCTCAGGCAGCTCTCTTATTTCATTGTGCTATAGATTTTAAATTCTTGTCAAGTTATTGTATTAAAGTAGGGTGGGGATAAAACCTGCTATTCTCTCATACTGTTCAACTTCTCATGTTATTCTTCAGTTCACTCATTGACGACTAGCAGTACAAAAATCGGAAGCCTGAAAGCACTTACAGGCATCGCAGCCATCACATCTATTTACAGAACTGTAGTGCTCCGTTGTGGCTTCCAAAATAGGGTCAGTTGTGTTGAATCAGAAACCAAGTAACAGAAAGCCTCCTAATGTCGCTGAAAGATAAACATTCTTAATCCTTCAATGAAACCCGACGCAAGCATAAACCCACTCTATCCCTCCTGTTTCTTTTAATTTTCTCTCTACCCCAATCTAGTTTACAGCAAAATGCCTGATGGCAATGTTAAATTCTTACATTTCTGTGTAAAAGATCGTTTTCTGCAGGTAGATCTGGTATTTAACTGGGCTCATGACATCAGTTTGGTTTTGGTCCCAAGTCAGAAAACATTGGAAGTTAGTTTCCAGAACAGAGCTGGGCCCAAAGATCATCACTATCCACAAGGAACAGCTTCTGAAATTGATGACAAATGACAACTGATAAGCTTTCCTGCTACTCTCGGGACAACAGAGGATAGAAGTGTGGGCATCCTGTACCCTCTGCATTTTCCATTACTGAGAAAACAACTATTTAAGAAACAACGTATACTTCCTTATTCAAAATGAGCTATCCATACTCCTTAAGCCGTTTTAACCAAACCCCCGATCTTTTTGTCGCAATTTGATTTGTTTTTGTTACACTTGGACACAACCTAGAGCTCTGGCATGACCTTCGATATGCAGCGGTAAATGAAGGCATCCTCCCCGCACGGTAACTCGAGACCGGAGTCGTGCCCCACAACGCCTTATTACATAATGAAAGGGAGGAGGGAGAGGAGGAATAGCCCCAAGCCCCAGCCTCTTCAAGCTTCCCAACAGAATAATGAACCAGCTCAACATTCCTAGTACGAGAACATTAAACTTCAGTTTAGACATGGAAGTTATTTTAATGAGGTTTTATTTAAGTAAACTCATTGCCTGTAGCCTTCTGTTTTGGCAATAGTTGGATGGAAAGCCGTTGTACAAATGCCAAATGCCTCGCAACCCAGCAGTGGAATAAAACATGAGTTGCAAAGCCTACACGGCTGATCATTTCCCGAGAACCTGGAGAATGCTTTTACACCAACTGGAATAAACCCATCCCAACAGAGAAGCCAGGCCCTTTGAAACAGATGGAGAGTTAAGGATGAACAGAAATGCCTGCTTCCGGAGCAAGCGTTCCGGGGCTTACCCTGCCACTCCTAACAGAACATGGATGCTTGACAGTCTAGGAAGTGATGAAGTATCCTCAAAGTGTTTTATGGGGGACAGTCGATTAAAGAGATTCCTCTTCAAGCAAAAGTTAAGACTCTAGTAAAGGTTCCGGTAGAATGTAGTAATTTCTTCGATTATTCCCTTTTTCCCCAAAATGTCAAGTTTATCAATAATGTGAAACCACCTTTAAAGCAACATTTAAGCAAGCATATGGAATTCTTCCAAGACTTTAAACCACCAGCTCCTTTGAAGCCGCAGCTGGGAGTTATACTCACGCTTCTTTCTCTCAGCCGTGCAAGGCTGCAGAAGAGCAAAGTTCGCTTCTTAGAACAATCTTAGAAGATGACTGCTAGTGCATTTCTTTCCCATATTAGTTAGAACCTCCAGATAAATCTATTCTTCCAAACATGTTCAGACTCTCAGCCCAGCTTACTGTATTAGTACAGGGAGGAGGGGAAGCCACGGAAGGGGAGCTGTGCTTTTAAAACTAGAAACTGGATTCTCTTCAACCAATTTAACTTCTGACCTTCTCAGCTGTTGGATCAAGTTGTTACAGCAGGCATCGAGCCAGACAAGTAAAGCATAAGGGCATGCAAGTTGCTCTGCATTCACTCTCTGGCTGTTGAGCTACTTGCAAAAGAAAGGTGCAACATGTCAGATTGAAGTAACTTTTATTTAAAGATTAAAATCTGCTGCCAATCAGAATAATTAAAAATTAAATTAAATGGATTTTTTTTTTATTCCCATGTCAGAGATAACTAACTGGGGCAGTGGGGTAAAAAAAAAAAAAAGGAAAATTAGTAGTATTTACCAGTAGAACACGTCACGGAGTAAGGAAGATCATGCTGGACTCCCACACTTTCCTAACTGCTTTCTAGGTTCAAGCAGTTGCCGTGAATGACTGCATGGTGAGCTGTTAATCTCATTTTTACATGTGTTCTAGAAATCTGCATATAACTTAAATGAAAGTTAAATGGATACAATGTTAAAATGTTTTGAAAAAGTTTAATCTTGCTGATATAAACTGAAAGAAGGGTATATTTACTGGACCAGAGGACTTTGAGAACTATGCTTTATTCCTTTCTGTCACAGACAAGCTGAGTGACCAGTGACAACCAGTTATCCTTTTTGTGCCAGTAATCTTTAATGCAAAATTGAAATTACCTAGTTTCTTCAGCAAAGTGTTGTGCAAAGAGAGAGCAGAGTTATCTTATAGAAAAATGATTTGATTCTTAGGTAAGCTACAAAGCCCCCCATCATGTTTTCGGTATGTTCTCTGAACTGAAATCACAGCCCCAGTGAAGTGAGAGCAAAAGTTTCTACCTTCCGCAGCGGGTCCCACATTTCACCCTGTGTGTCTGTGTATCTTTGAGTCTCAGGCAGGACTCAGGCTAACAAAGACATAAAACGAAACAGCAAGTTTACAAAAGGCATAGAAAATGAAAACTTTATTTTTCTTTTGTCTGAAAACACAGCTGTGCCTCCCTTGACTAAAGTGTCAATATCTATAAATTTAAGACCAAGTATATTACTCATACAGGTTTTAGCAAAACAAACATAACATAAGAAAGCACAGAAGAATTTAACAGTTCTTTAGAAAAAATATTGTAAAAAAAATAGTGAGAATCATGCTTGTCCCTGAACGTAGAGTTCATAGTTTGCCTTTAACACAAATTCAAAGTAAGCATTACATTTCAAGTTGCCAAGTTCGTTCGCTTGCAGCAAGTCCTTCACCTCCGGTAAATACTCACTTAACTGAACTCCTACAACACAAAACCTTTGATTACAGCACTGATAAAAGTACCTTGCTTTAGCAGTTAAGAAAATTTTTAAGTAAACACCTGTGCCTCCCCCAGGGTTAAATTACTGTTGGAATTGAGAAGATCTAATTCTATTATACATGTCAAGAAATACAATAAAGCTTAAGTAGCCTGTAAAACTGAGTTTTAAAAAAAAAAAGAGAGAAAAGAAAGATCGGTCATATAATAAATACTCATCAGTTATAAATATATCATCAGTTCCAACATTTCAGGCTGAGGTGTGAGAATCATACAAAGGGCAAGAAACTGACAGGACTGAACACATAAAGCTAGAACTGTTCTGAAGAACTTAATTTTTGTATTTCTGCATGGAGCCTTCTCTGTTCTGGAAGAAGTTCATATGCAGTAATATTTTAAACGGACTTTGACTCCAAATTGCTTCCCTTCTCTCCCTCCCCCTTCCAGCTGTAACTTCCATGGCCATAACTTCCCATGGTCAGCTTTAACTGGGGAGAGGTGGGGGGGGTCCATGTGTGTGTCATTACTTTTTTTTTTTTCTTTTGGACAGGGAAAACAAAAGCAAAAATCATTTAAGCTAAAATAGATTTAAGCTCTTCTGAGTGACAGTCAATTAGTTATTAATCCTGTATCTTACAAGTGATATGTACTTAAATCCAGAAGACAGACTTTCCTGTACAGTAAGAAACTGCTAGAAGTCTGATGGCTGCCCTACTCAGCAAATAATTTGAGAGTATGAAGTTTATAACCAAGAAATCTGCTCATCTCTTATCCCCTCAACATTTTACAGAGATAGAATTAGCTCCATATGATTGTAATTATCTAGCGGAAGACATACTGAAGTTTTTATTACTCTGAGAATTTATTAATGCTACTTCTTACATATTAGTGTTCATCTTAAGCAGCTCTGGAAACAACTAAACAATTTCAAGAAGTTCAATTATATGTAAGTACACTTTACCTTCTTTCAATAGTTTTTGTAGTATTTTCACAAATATACTATCTTTAGATGCTTCAATTGGATCATCTCTACCATCTGAACTGGACCATCTGCAAGTCAAAGAATAATTTGTGGAAAGAATTGCACAGATGAAATAAAATGAAAACTATCAAGAAAAAAATATGCAGGAAAATTTGATAAATTATCAAAGGTGATTACTGCATGTTCACACGGAAGTGTTACGTGCTTGGCTATAGCTCAAAGCAAGTTTTTTTTCTATCTTGTGTTAATTATTCTTTATTCCAAGAGCAAAACTGCAATAAAATTGCACTACAACATAGTCTAGTTAGGAGGACAATAGAAATATTTCCTGTCTTCTAAACTGTAAAGGAAAACATTATTTCTTTAATAAAATAAAAAATATTATCCATCAAGATAAAAATTACCTATTCTCAGTAATTATATTTTACGATTGAGATGACGAAAGTATAGATTTATTTTTTGGTAGAATAAAGTAAGAGCAGCAATTTGCTAACATATGTGAAAAAACCAAACCAAACCAAGCAAACACTGAGAAAAGGAAGGAGGAGGAAAAAAAACCTGTAAAATCTAAGTTGCAGGCCTGTAACAGCACACACAGACACAAAACAAATACAGTTCGTCTCATTTGTGATTACATGTGAAGGTGAAGACTCATGAATGCAAGTCTCACCTATGACAGAAAAATCCCAAAGAGATTTTTCTGAGAGAAAGATTATTTTAAAATGACAATTTTTCATCCTTGCAGAGCTTTACGTATAGCAGTTTTAAGTCAACACCAACCTAACTTGTTTTGCTGTGGTTCTAACCTTTCAGTTGTTAAAATTGCCTGTTCCATGTTACCTGCCGGACAAAAGCTGTTCTCATATCACTCCCTAAACTAACATGAACCTCCCTGGGCCAACGGGACATGCTTCCAACAGATCTGCACCTGGCTCCCAGAAGCTGTTACTGACAAATCCTCTGTACCTCACTGAAACCATGGTTTTACCCTGGATCTCACAAACTCCCAAACGTCTAGGATTTCATCTTTAATTCTACTGGGAAGAACGTGAGGGAGGGAAGGAAGGAGGGAAGGGGAAGGGGGTAGGGGGATTTCCCCCTCTTAGGCACAGAGGAGGACAGTGAGGACCCTACCAGAACATCAGGCGCACACTCAGCAATGCTCTCCATTCTACCCAAGAACCTTGCCACCATTTGTAGCTGTTAAGCTAGAAAACAGATGCCATCCTTAAAAGTAGGTATTGTAACATGTCAAACGCTTACTTTTGCACACAGATGACAGTTAACACCGCCTCTTTTGAAATAGCGCTCAACCTCTTTGTAAGCCTTTGTGAGCTTTGCTGGACTGGAAACTCAATTGGGACATCAAGCTTTCTAAGAGCTATTCGGTGCAAAGTGATCTCAAATGGCGTCTGGTGAGCAAGCGGAGTGGGCAAAATCTTGTCAGCATTATATATGATTCGAATGGTTTAAATATGTCAAAAATTCTGTTCTCAGCCCAGGGTGGACAGGTCATAAAACAATTATTGGACTGGTGCCATGTAGGAGTTCTGGATTCTCCTGTCTTGAAAATAATAGGAAGGGAAAAAACACTTGGAATAGCGTGAACCTGTTTCTGCATATTATTTGTGTCATGTGTGACAGTAACTTCGGAATTTATTTTCTAAAGACCACTGTCCTTTGGAATCTATCCTATGCATAAGTGTGAATCCAAATGCTGCTTATTTCCATTTTAATCACAAATGGCACAATGCATTTGGAATGTATTCTCTCCTCATCTTTTCTTTCTTAGGTCCTCTTGGAACATGGATGGGAATTAGAAAAGCTGGATAACTTCTGAAAATTGGACAGGAAAGGGAGGGAATGCCATTTGAGTTATTTAACCTGGGAGAGAACAGTAGCACTTCTTGATAAGAAGATTCTTCTGACCAGTTGGATTCAGCCTGTATTCGGTGCTGAAGGTCCATAAGAGTGGCTCTTTTAAGCAGTATTTAAGGCTTTGAGCTCTTACACTCAGGAATGCAGCTTTAACTCAAAAAGGTCATGAACTTGTCAATGTGGTTCAATGGCCAAAAGCAAGTGAAATAAAAGTTTTCAGGAGGGACCTCTGCACATGTTGCTCTTAAAAAGCTTCGATTTGAGATGCTTTGAAGGAAACAAAAGTTTCAGCATCGGTCATTTCTTTTACCTTAGCAAAGTGTTCAAGACTGAAAGCTGCATGAGTATATTTCTGTCTCAGGTGCTGAGAACGCACAGTAGTTGCCAGTGAGCTAAACAAAGAAAGTACTACAGATTTTTTTCTGCTGGGGTTTCACCTTACAAATAAACAGACACATTCTGATCAGATACTTTATGCTTTACTAACCTTATCCTTATAATTCAATCTTTTCAGTGAGCTAAAGAATACTATACTAAAATATAATTCTGGAAAACCTATGCCACAAATACTCCCAGTAATTTATATTCATACTGGACTTACCCATCTCTCTGGAGAGCCTTACAGAGAATTTTAAGTTTAAGATCATTTACATCGACTTCCTCTTCCTTCAGTTCATATAAGGAGAAAACACAGGTAAGTTAAATTTTCTTTTTTAAAGCAGCAATCACTCTGTCACACAGATTACACCAATGAATTAGATTCTTCAATTACTGAACACTGTTTTTAACACATGCTATTTTAACAGGTGACCCGATCAGACTGTTCAAACACCAAAGACTCTGCATTTCCATCTGAAAACATGGCTCAGACTTTCTACATCACCACACGACTGCTGAAGACCAACTACCTCAATTTGAAAAAGGGCGTATTTTAAAGCACATGAACAAATACCACTTTGTAAAAACACTGTATTCTAGGCAAGTTTTATTTTAAGATGTGCTAAATGGTGACTGAAGTCAAGGCTCTTTTTTTTTTTCAGCATGGCCAAGCTAACCAGCATGCATTAGCGTCCACATTAGGATGTATGTTTTATGAACGTATTACTAAGTGTCTTCAAAGATACACATTTGTCTTGGAAAGGGCAGTCCCTTTGAGATACTGGTGCGAGAGAGCCTTTTAAAATAGCGTCAGAAAAAAGACCATATATTTTTTTCCAGCTCTCAGTGTTCCGAAGCATCAGACCTACTTTAAATTCCCCTCATAAGAGATTACAGAAACCATGAACACTTGAATTTAGAAGCCTGGAAGCAAGAGGATGGGTCTCGACTTTATGCTACACTTTTGTAGGAGAAAAGCAGGGAAAACTAGGGAACAGCTAGTTTTTAGACTCTAGTCTAAACCACCATCTCTAATTTGTACTGAAAGGTTCTACACAAGTTGTTAGAGACTCAAGTATCTGAGCAAAAAAAAAAAAAATTTGAAATCTCATGTTTTTAGAGTGATGTTTATTTTATTTAGATGTAAAAAAACAATATAGGTGTCTCAGTGTTCATGAACTGTGTTGACAATTTAAGAGGAAAAGTAATTTAAAAGAGAACCAAATGAGTTCACTCAAGTTTATTTTACTGCAGAATATTATTATTTGGACTATTTATGTTGTAAAAATGAAGGGAAAGTTAGAAGGGGGAAAAAAAGCATTGAATTTTCTTTTTAAACTCAAGAGAACTAACTCAGAGTAACATGTTGCTCTAAGTAGTAGTACTCTTTCCTCAGTACAAAATATAATAGAGTACTAAACACAGGACAAGTAAACATATTCATATGTAAAGCAAAAAAAATACTAGGTCATAGCACTAAAGAAATGTTATTCAAACAAAATTTTGATAAAAGAAATGCAATTAAAAACAACTTAAAATAAATTTAAATTTAAAAACCAATTATAATTATCAAACCGAAGTTATTGAAGACCAACAAAATGACACACTGGTGTTTACAAAGCACTACTGCAGAGAGGACTTTAACTTGCAGCCCTACCCAGACTAGCAGGAATTGGGATAATCAGAAGAGAGCTCTCATTTTCAATTGGTAAGGAATACTTTTGCTAAAATAATACAACTTTAGCTTTTCAGCAAAAACTGTTGTTAGTTCAGGTTTGATGCTCCTCAGAAGTTGATTTATTCATGCTTAGTGGAAAATTACTCCTGACAAGATACTAGATCGTGTAACGAGAAGCAGTGAGAAAGCACAGAGCAAATCTGTGGTTCAATGCTATTGACATGTTAAAAAGCTGGTGACTATCCCACATTATCTCATGACCATCAGAGAAACTGCCAATAGGGGAGACACAAGGACTAAAGTACTGAAAACAGATCATCTTTGTTCCTCCTGTTTGGAGAAAGCCTGTAGGGAAGCAAGGCTCTAAAAAAGAAACTATAGACTATAAATGGGAAGTGAAGATGAGGAGTGTCATTTTTCTTAAATGATCTAAAGCACATTTGGCATTAAGTCTCCACCGACTTAAAAACAAACTGAAGAAACACATCAGAGGTTAT
The DNA here is from genome assembly GCF_000690535.1 of Cariama cristata. Taxonomy (NCBI): domain Eukaryota; kingdom Metazoa; phylum Chordata; class Aves; order Cariamiformes; family Cariamidae; genus Cariama; species Cariama cristata. The sequence continues at coordinate 9,392 of NW_009634056.1, forward strand.
TTTTAATTACCGTGCACTAAGCTAATATGTTAACTAAGTACAGATATACCATCCTAGCTTAAATAACAATAAAAAAAGAAATAAAAAAAAGCCTCTGGATTAGAAATCCTTCAAAAAAAACTTTTCCTACCTCATCAATATATTCCAGCAGATCAAGTGCTTTCTTGAAGTCATATTCATTGGCCCTTCTGTTCTCATCACATATGTACATCTATGATACGAGAGATTAACGTAGAGAATTATTTTTAGCCTACAAACTAATGTAACTGATATCATGGACAACTCATCGTGGGAAGACCACCATGTATTTTCCACTTACATGACCTTCTCATGAAAATATGTCTTGATTCAATTGCAAGTATTTTTATAGTAAGGAATATACTTAAGGTTTTAGAGCAGCATTCCACCTACATGACAATGGTCTGTGGACAAATGATATTGGATATAAGGCTGCTAGGTTTCAAATTTAAATGCCATTTAAGGCTGTAACATTCCTGGACTATTGTAGCCAGAGCTCAGCTCCACAAATAAGCTCTCAGAATTATTTCAGTAATTAAGCTCAAAGCAGTACTTAAGCACATGCACTGCCTTTCACCTTTTAAAAACAGACAAGTTTGCTGTCAATATTTCACCCCCCCCAACAAAATTCTACTAAAAATTAGCACTTCAAAGGAAAATTAACATTAATGCTCTTTTTATTTACGCTTTCCGAGATTCATTCTCGCGTTGCAAGTAGCAAGTATGAACACTGGTTTGACAATAGAGAGAATTCAGAAGGAAAACTGTCATGGTGCCAGCGCCTGCCAAGTCATGAGTGACACTTCCTACTCTCCCCTAATCCCACAGACAGCCTCACTTAAAGACACAGGTAATGACTTCAGAATCTGCTATTAGCCTTGCTTTAAGAAAATGAGGAGAATGTAAACAAGCACACTATCAGCTTTTGATTTTCCACAGCATTACAAGAAAAGCAAGGAGTTGTAAAACTGACACCTAGACAGGACCCGATTTGTTTTACGACATATCATGTTCTTTGTGTGCATCACTGGATGATAAAAATATGCTGCCAACAAGGCAGAAACAATAAGGCTACTGGTTCCTGACTACCACCAGAAAGGGGTGTGGAAAGGGAGTCAGTGCTCTTGGTGATCCCAGTACCGAAGCAGTTCATGGTTTTGTTTTGGTATGGGTTGGGGTTTTGTTTTGTTTTGGGGGTGTGGGGGTAATGTAGAAAGACTTTGAGTGCCTCTTTGGAACAGGTGACCAAAAGCCTCTTCCTGCTTCTAGCCCCTTTTTCTAGATTGCAGCACCCTTCTACCACTAAGGTGGAATTCTTTGTTCCTTCTGCCTTCCAAGTTCCGCCCTGCTGAGAATGTAACAGAAGGTAAAAATTGTCTCACATCCAAAACCTGGCTTAGACCAGTAAATCAACTTCTGGCACTGGTTTCATTTGCTTTTTCTCCTACCAACACTCTAAAGCACATGTTCAACAAGAAGAAATTTGAACTAAAACCAGCGTTCTGAAGTTTCGTGCTGGTAGAAACTAAGCAAAGATAAACCAATTCATATATCAGATCCTTAGGTGCTTAGCAAGTCATATAGATAAAGACAGATGTGATCTTCTCATTTGTTTTATCACACAGACGCAGAAACCATACTGGAACTCTACCTGTGTAATGAAGAAAACATGAGATACTTACATCAATGAGCTGAGATGCCGACAACACTGGCATATCATTGAGGTTCAACTGTTTCTCTGTCAGTAATTGTTCAGGGAGCGTCTCCTGATGTAGCAGAAAGCCTTCCTGTTCTGATATTTCTTGTAGTCATTTAAGGAAATGAATGTTTCATGTTATTAAAATGTAGTAATAAATTCTATGGCACAGTAATAACTGTCAAGTCACAATATTATTCAGGTCTATGAGTGTTTGTTACGAAGCATTCTATCCAGGCACTCATCTATGTTCCTGAAGCACAGAAATACTTTCACTTCAATATTGTCATCCTGGCGAACTAGTTTTTACCTTCCACTCAGGTTCCCAGTGTAACACAGACTGATAACTCTTTTTTTCTCAAAATCACAAAATGAATACATAGGATTGGAGGGAAGCTGCTGCACTATGCAGGAAAGTAAGTTGGTTGCAATTTTTAGGAGCTACCTCTTGGCTGAAGGTCTGTGCCATGGACCTGCTCCATCTCATGAATTATTCCATTTTGGATCGTTTTATTTTCCAGTATGATCTGCTTCAGGGTTAGAAACCTACTAGGCTGAAACAATCAAAATGGAATAATTTCAGCCACACTATGCAAACCCTGCCTTGCCACCCAGTTCCACTGCATGGTAGAAAGGGGAAAATAATTCTAAGGAACATTTTATCTCTTATCTCTGGATAAGCAAAATGTGGCAGAAATAATTATTCTTTCTTTATCAATGGGAAACTGATACACAAAGAGTGTAAGTTTTAAAAGCTGTGTCATGTGTCATATAGAAACCTGTAGCAAAGTCCAGACTAAATTTTGAGAGTCCATTAGTCTATTAAAATAAACCTTTGATTTCCTCATTTTTCTACAGTTTTCCTATTTAAAGATGAGATTCTTCACATCAGCATAGGTTTTTTTTTTCACAGCAGTGAGAAAAACAAATTTAAACTTTAAGATTTCATGCCATGTTTTGTAATTTAAAAGGCAGATAATTTCTAAAGTCTACTTAGTTATCATAATTATCCCTGGGCTTTTTCAACAGGATTTCTTTTAAGAATTGTACATAACATACATGGATAAACATGCAAATAAACAGAAATAAGCTTGAGTAGTAACCTCGAGTAATATTTCCAAGCTTCCCCCTGGTGGCCAGCGTCAACTTATCTATGAGTGTAGAACTGCTTTTTCACAAACTCACAGCACCATGTGCTGCACAAACAGTACCAGCCAAAGGGTCTTTTCCAAAGGGATAGGAATGGCAGAGCAGCTGAACTGTTGCATTTAGTAATGAAGCAGAATAGGTATTCCTACTTTTCCCGTTAACATCCTTTCAGTTAGAGCATAATGAAGCACTCTCCCTGTAACCTTTCTAGATACAGAGAGTAAGATGCTGAGAAAGCATTTCTTGATCACAAATGTATATATTCACAGGTACGTTATTACAATACAACATAGTTACTGGATTTCCTTATACAGCCTCAATAGTTGAGAAGAATTCAGAATTGAGGGCTATTCAATAAACAGGCTTTAAGAAATTAAATCATTTTTATTTTGCATCGGAAATATAAAATGCAGCTTCATGAAAACACATTCAGTGTGAATGGTTTACAAGTTTCAGCCACTTCAGAACTGTCTAATGACTTCTCAAAATACTGTGCAACTTTTTATTTATACCAATATTTTGCATGTCATAAGAAAAAGTGAAAAGGTACAAATTTCCCATGCTCATAGTCCTAACTCACAGGTGAAAGTGAATGTGGTTACTGCCTGACGCTGTCTTCCTTATCCTTCCTGCAACGTGCAAAATCATCAGCCCGTTTATCCTTACCACATTAAGTTAGAGCCCTCAACCTAACAAATTAACAATCTGCAAAATTAATTTGACTCTAATTCAATAACTTCTTTAGTCTATTCTTCATTTTGCTGTTTTTATTTCTTACCTTCTATTTTCTCTTGCAGTATGTCTTCTGAGAAGTCAGATGCCAGTGCAGCTAACTTGCTTAAGCCAAGAAGCGTTTTCTTCTTTGCAAAATATCGAGTCTCCATATTTGCTAAAGCCTGCAACGTTCTGTGAGCCTGAAAGTAATAAAGATGTTAGAAATCAGTTTTGTTAACAGATCAAGATTTAATCTGAACTGTAATCTCACAGCTATTTTTCGGTTGTAATACTATAAGCCTTTTTCTAAAAGTTGTACAACTTGCACATTAAAACTCTGCATTACACTCTTCAGGAACAGACATAGATCTCTACTCCAGTTATATAAAAAAAATCTTCAAGAAAAACTATCTTATGATCAAAGGATAAATTACAACTTCACATATTATACCTTTGCGATCTTATTCGAGTCTTCACCATAAAAGCCAGGCAAATACACTTTGACAGAACAATTTTGCATGCAGATTAATTCACTTGTTAATTCAGGAATTTGAAGACAGAATTATAACTGCTGCAGTAACCAAACATATAGGCAAGAATTTATTTGTCTATCAGACAAAGGAACAGAAAGTTTCTGAGCACTTACTCAGAAATAAACTATCCAGACTGAACTACTCATGTAATTTAGAATCCTTGCCCCCTCTTCATAGTGCTTTGCTATAACAGATAAAAACCTCAGTTGACACAAATGGAATATTACAATATTCTCAGGGTGGTGGTGTTTTTGTGGTGGGTTTTTTGTTATTTTGGGGTTTTTTTTGGTGGTGTTTTTTTGTTTGGTTGGTTGGGTTTTGGTTTTTTAGGGGCATACAGTATTACCAACCTATAATTTGCAGTAGGATAAACGTTTCCATGCTCTGCATGCTTAATAAGTGTGCATATGGATTGAAAGAAGCCATTTTTGTCTAGAAATAGTTTATTTGCCAAAGTGAAATACATTCATAAGTCTAGCAGGAGGCAGAAAAGACTGACCAGCAGGAACTGGGGAAAGAATAACTCAGCAGCCTACAAGGTAACAAAGGATCAAGTTTAAAAATGTTGTCACATTAATCTATCCACATGCACATTTGCTATTAAAAAAAAAATACTTTTAAACTATGCATGTAAGAGATTAAAGCAATCAATACCTTTTTTACTTTTGCGATATCTCCAAAATCCTTTGTTTTAAATAGTTAGTCTTGAAATGTAAGTTTCAGTTTTTCCCCTGCTGGATAATCTGATAATGCTATTGATATTTACTGTAAACCCCCAATCCCACTGAAGTAGCGATCATGTAGCCAAACAAAATGTCCTTGATAAAAAAATATTAGTCACCAACAAGGGATGAAAAGCATCCCTAACTTCCATGACATGGTGTAGTGGCTTATATGATATACCAGATGGTGTCTGGAGGAAGGCTTTTGGTACTTCATTAATTATCTGTGTCCTCTCTCCCCTAACTCATCTAGATAAGCTGTCTTTTGAAGATGAGGAGTCATAACTAGATAATTTGCCTACTTGATTATGTACTCGGCCTGTTTAACATGCGATATTTCAGCTTGATTGTATTTAAGAAACCCTACCTTTTGCAAATCCTGACTATTGATTTCATGTAACCAGCTCAGATGCTCATGAGCTTGCAAGAAACTGGCCAGCTGTCCATGCTGAGCAACAGGCTGAGATAACAGCTTCCCTCGCTTTCCTTTTTCTAGATACCAACGAAACAGGAAATCTGAAAAATTCTGAACACAACAGGAATATGAACACATTTTAAAAGTTACATTTAAATATCTTGTTTGTCTTCTAAGGCACAATGCTTCATAAAATATAATTGGTAAGAACATGGTACAAACCTGCTTAACAAAACAAGACACACACACACACAAAAAAATAGTGTTGATGAAAAAACCCCTCAAGAGTCCTGATAGAAATAGTGTTTGAAGAATTCACGAGCCACTCTGCAACAGATGCTGCTACACACAGCATCCTTCAATGGAAGTGAAGGAAGTGCCAAAGGTAAGTTACCCCACAAGAATGAAAACAGGTATCACATCAACCACAATTCTAGTCTTATTTTTTTACCTGTTCCTTTGCCCTCCTCGGAACTCTGTGCTTACTATTTCCTCTCATATGTAAGTTTACTTCCGCTGTCACTCTTTTTGAAACATTCCTTCCTGTCTCCAAGCGAACCTACCACCTTACTGCTCTCAGCCATTGTCAAAAAATTTTTGTTTAAAAAAACCCCCACACTTATTTGTCAAAAACTTCAATGTCAAATAACTAATCAGGATTTACGTTTGAGATTTAATTTAGTGTTTCCAGAGTAATTTTAGAATAATGCTAAATTTTAATTGCATTAACAATTTAAAAATTAAAGTTTGAAGAGGTCATCAGTCTGATATTCTGTCCATTAGACTTGATCTATTCAGCTCTACATTTGCCACAGTAACTTCTTTTCAGAAAGTGTTACATTTTTCCTTTAAAATAAAGCACATGAAGAGAAAAAAAAAAGATAATTTATCCCCTTCTTTGGCACTGTAAGTATTAACACCTCACTATTAAAAACATTTACTATACTTTCTGTCTGTTACTGATACTTTGCTTTTTCTTATGAAAACAACCTTTCTGTACTCTCTTTATTAGGAAACCTGTAGACTACAGGATTTCTCTTTCCATAGTTGTTGTGGAAGGCTAAACAAATTGATCTCACCAACTCTCAAATTAGGTAACTTTTGTCCAACTCTCCCTCACTTCAAGTAGTCTCTACTGCCTTCTCCTTAAGCTTATCAATTTTTCAGCACACTTAAAAGTTTTTACACCAGATTTTAACAGACATTGGAAAAAATGTCTGACAAATACCTAGCAGGACAATAAAAAAAAGACCACAGCAACACCCCTACCTTCCTACTCTTCTTAAATACTTTTCTATTTATACATTTAACAACCTCATCTTCTCTTTTGGAAGTTATCCTTAAATCTATATTACATTAGTTTAATAAAACAACAGTACGCTGACTACAGCACCTCAGTGAGCACATCACAAAGCGCTGAAAGACGTTAAGAGTGAGAAAATGTGTTTGAGGCACAAAAAAGGTCCCACGAACAGCCACTGCCCATACAGTTAGCACCTGTATTTCTGCTGACTTGCTTTGCAGCCTCAGACTAAAATACTCCATTGAGTTCTGCACAGCGAATGTTGACTTCACTTTTCCACATTACCCCCGTATGTATATGTAGATACATATGCATTAAAAGTATCCCCATATGTATATGTAGATACATATGCATTAAAAAAACAGAAGAAAAAAATCAAAAAGAAATCATAACTTTTTGCAACATTTCAGGTGCAAACTTATTACAAAACACTATCTAAAGGAAAGAGGAAAGAGACTTACTTGATCTGCGAACTGACTCATGTAACGTTGTAATCTGGCCTGGTTGTCTGTCTGCTCACACATTTGCACCAGGATATCAAAGTCACAGTACTTCTCTGCTAAAGCAGCTGCCATCTGATACTGTCCCAGGGAAACTACGTTAACAAGAAAAAGAAGTTATATCAAACAAGCTCATCTTTGACTGTAAGAGGATGACCAAGGGCATTCCCATCAACAAGATACTTGCAGATTCCTAAAGAAACATTCACCTACTGCATACATCTCTTGTGCACATGCAAGCTCACATACCGACCACCTCTGTCCCCCCATACAAGAGGGAAGAGAAGTTCAGAATACTAAATGCCCAGCGTACATCCTGTTTTCTCTGAAAGTTAGCACCATCTGCTATTTGTGCTGGGGGGCGGGGAGGAATTCAACCCATGACTTAGTATCTGTAACAATAGCCACTTAATTACACAAAGTGAAAAAGCAGCAGGCAAAGTTTTTTGATAAAAAACAAAACAAATAAAGACAATGGCGTTTGTAGTAAAAATATATTACTTAAACTCTTTCTTTTTGATTCAGTTAAATACACAAGAGGTAGCAGAATACTCAATTTTGTTTGTAAGGGAATATGAACTTGATATTGAGCATAATAATATAAAATGTATTTACAAGCTAACAGAGCCCATGAAGGTCAATAAAACTGAGAATGATAGTTTAAGAGGCTTAAGTTTAAGAATGTTAGGAGGCAGTGATTATTAGATTGTTCTATTTATACTATTCATTTTTAGTCTAAAAAAGTTAAACTTTATGAAGTTACTAAAATGTATTTACTCCAAGTTACTTCCACTTAAAAAGGAGGCTTTGCTGTCAATTACTCATTAAAGACTTGACCACATCCAACACGTTTAACAATAAGTTTGATTATTAAATAATCAAGATTCAAAAAAGTAACTTCTTCCTGCAAAACACTAAACAAGCTTTCAAGCATATAGGTTTATGTCAACCTGCAATAATATAAACATTTACAAATCCATTTATAGGCTATTTTCAGCCAAGCAGCACAAGATAAATTCCTGCCAGAAAAATTTAGCAAAAAACTTGGCAAGAGGAAAAAAAAAATAAAAAATCAAGCAGCAACATGACTTATTAGCGGTATGGGCATGGATGCAGTCCTGGATGCAATTCTGTAATCTGTTTTTATTTTGTAAATATCTCATTAAATCATAAAAAGTGTCATTTATACTCTGAGGGCAAAAGTGTAGAACAACTAGAATTCACACACAGATGCCATTTACGCTATCAGATTTGCATAATTTCCTCATCAAATGGAACATTTAATCCTTGCTTTAAGGAAAAATAGACAGTACTTACGGAGAGGAGACAAGAGCTCTGATCTTTTCTGCACATATTCCATTTCCAGATTGCTGTATCGCTCTTGATCAGCAGGACGGTCCACAGATTTCAGCTGAGAAACATAACCGTCTAGAAAACAATCCAGTAGTGCCACCAACTGTTCAGCCACAATGCTACGAAGGTTACTGTCCACCTGGGGATACACCATCTTCAGAATGATTCCATGCTGACGTGTTATTGCTGCACGAAGGCCACTAGATGCTTAGGAAAACAACACAGTGAACTTTAAAATAATTATCCTATAACCACCGGAATCCAAGCAGAAGTATAACAGAAACATTACTATGGATAATTAAAAAAAGAAAAAAGCTAATAAACATTTCAATTTTAAAAATCAAAGCAATACTATAAAAACAAACCAAACACATAATACCGTCTACCTTTACATATTAAATTTGGCCAAAATGTAGTAAATAAAAAAGAACAGAAACAAAACCACCCCCTGAACTACACAGACCTACACTGTCAACTATCAATACCAGCTATGTTTCAGAACAAAAGAATCACCTGCACGATCTGTAAGCAAAGTAGAGAATACACACAAGGAAAAGGCAACTTCTGTTAACCTGATTTAAATACTTGGATGTCATCATCAAGACATACCACACCAAAATAGCTTGCATGGGTCCTGCTTTTCAAAAGATTTTTATCTTGGAAGCACTAAAGTGTATTTTACACATAGAGGCCACAAGGAAGCTTAAGCACCAACTGAAAAAGTGCTTGCTTCTGCAAACATTTGTCCTGATAGTTTTTCATGTTATTTAACCATCAAAACGAAACACACTTAAGGAAGTGGAAGTGGAGAATAATCAGTCCTTTTAAAACAGTTACAGATCACATTTTATGATTAATTTTAATGCTATGTAGCCCATAGGTCTGCCAACCAGAACCAGTACATACCAAAAAAAAAATAAAAAATTAGCTTTGTTTCCCAAACTTTGTTTTTGCAGTCAAATCTGCAATGCAAGTTTTAAAGAATTATCATCAATACTGGACAAAATAAGTGTTCATTGATTCATTCCATTTCATTCCCCAAATGAAACCTTTAGCTTCTCCTATTCTTATCGAAAACTTAAAAGCTGCTACAGCATTGAACATTCAGATTGAAATTCATGTGTTCTGAAATTCATGAAAAGTACTTGTTGTTTAGGATAGAGAATTAATAAACTAGTAATAATAATTTCTCACCTGTCCATGGAATATATTCAGGTTCTCTTTCTGGAAGCTCTCCTGTTTTATATAAAGTGGCTCGAGATTGACGATACTGACAGGCAGCTTGCAGCATGTCCTATTTAAAGGCAAGGACATAAGTATTTTAAAGTCTACCTGCATATACACAGACTGTAAAAGATCTAGTCTTTTATAATTCTGAAATGTTCTTTTAATATCCCCCTTCTTTCTACATCACTTTCTCAGTTGTATAGAACAGCACATACTGACAGTGCTCAAACACAGGCTCTTCACTCGTTGCTACATACTCACGCTTTCACAACTTCCAACAATGCCACAATTTCTCAAATTCTCTTTAGCAGTGGCTCAGGAAGAAAAGGAATATCCCTAATTCTGCGCAAGACCATCTTTTCCTTCGTAATACATTTGCACACAGAAAAAGTGCATTCACTTTTGTTCTCAAGTCAGTAACTCAGATGTGCTGCACTCAGCTTGTTCAGTGCTCTTCAATGTTTACCTTCCCCACCCACAAACCTCTTAGTTAATGCAGTTCTATACCTTAATGATGTTGTTCACATTCACAACTATCTGGGCCCATTCAATTGATTCAATAGGCATATCCTTCAGGATTTGTTCCTCTTCTTCTAGTAAGCATTCAAAGATGGAATCTATCTGGGACACCTTAAAGATAGAAAGAAAAATGGCACTGAACACAAACATGTCCGTTCCCAGCTGATATCTGAAAGCCAAGTTATGAGTTGTATAGAAAAATAAACAGATATTAGTAGAGACCCACCAATAGCCAAAAACATTAAAAGGTATCAACTACTCAAATGGATAATGAAATCACTGGCTTATATTTCATACAATACTCAGAATACAAGAATTGCCTTTCTTCTGGAATTAAATCTGGAAGAAAAAAAATAAAGAAATCCCTATTTTTGAAGGCAACTCCATAAACTTTCCTTAAGCATATTCCTCCATCTTCTTCTGAAACATTTGCCAGTAGGATCTTTGTTAGGTAAAGTATACTGGATAACATATTTGTTTTAAAATAGCAGACTATTATTTCTATTTTCTATTTATTTTTCTCCATTAGCAACTACTGTCCTCCACAGGAAAAAGCTTCCTAAGAATAAATGTTTTGTGTATAGTTCTTCTGAAGAAGGAAGAAAGAAATAAAGACTGGGTGCTTGACTGGAACACAGCATAAACTGAGAACTGGATTAGATTCATTAATGTTACAGAGGACAAAAATTATGAGACTGAATTGATACAGCTCCATCCAGGACAGCTCATCAAAGCAGCTCTCCTATCTGGAAAGCTTCATACTCTTCAGTTCACCCCTTAAAAATGATTAATTTAGCATATGTCTTCTGATGTGCCAAAGAATTTCACTTGTCTTTTTCATTGCTCATCCGTGTTGGTTAGTTGGAAATCATAACAACTTTACTTCTGCTACATGATATTTGTCAGAATTCATGTTTCAGCTGCAGACGTAAAAAGACGTATGCACACTAAAGTCAGGAAAATACTACCACACCATTCCTATTTAAAGGGAAATTGTGTAAAGTCGAATTGATTTTTAAAGGGAAAAGTTCAAAGTATACATTAAAGCATTGCAACTTTTACTACATGCGATACTATACAACGATTTCGAAGTAACAGGTTTCTTACCTCTCGAAAGAACACATCTGCAGGGGTAAGACTTGGTGGAATATCACACTCCCTTTTGTTTAATGCGATCAGTATAGCAGCATTCACTAGATCAGGCAGCCTGGAGTGGTGATTCTTAAGAACAATAGCTGCTGCTAGTTTCTCTGCGTGCTCACAGAGCAACAATCGAGTTGCCATCAGCACTCCTCGTACTGGAAAACTGCCCAGACGTTCAAATACACCAACCTTTTATTAAAAAAACAAAACAAAACACCACATGCACTTTAAACAGTGTTCTAGAAGAATTAATTTAAGACAAAAATAATACTCTACTGTGTGTGCTGATACAAAAAGAACAGTAGAATTTTACCTGATGAAGAAACTCAATGAAGAAGGAATGTGCTTTTGTCTTATCCTCTAGCTGATGAAGAAGAATGAGAGATGTGTTGCTGAAACCAGCTGCTTCTAAAAAGAGAAAAATCTTAGATCAGAGCACTTGTTATCTTCATTTCTGGGTAACTATTTTTTTGGCCTCCGAGGTAAACATATTTTTATAAATTCCTATAGTGTTACCACACTGGTACCTTTTGAAATATATGCACACACATTTATATATTGCTTACCATGCTATTTTAATGTGGGTTTTGAACTCTATCATAGCTGAAGTAAAGCCTTCAGAAAAAATCAAGTATCTTTAGATCAGTTCAACTATTCTGAAGCACTCAATTCATCATGCTGCTAAAATAGCAGCTCACCAGCTTATTCAAGTTTTACTAAGGTACAGATGATGTGGACTAGCTATTGCTAAATTTATTATGCCCTAGACCACAGGTACTACAAAATAAAGTGTTAACAGGCACTCAGACCTAATTGACTCTGTATTGCCTGCACAATTCCACTGTACAATGTAAGTAGAATCATAATTCTATGATTATGATTCATTACCCTCACAAGTATCTCACCTCAGCAGAGTTCTCCAGAGCCCAAGTCATTTTCCTATTTCAGAATTTTTGTATATTCTAAGTGTGCTTTAAACCAAAAGACTACCAAGGTACAAAGACTCAGAACTATCACTGTAAGCAAAATTAGTAAGGCTATTTCCAAGCAGCTATCAATTTTCACTTCTTGCTTTAGCCAGGAATAAATGCAGATAAGCTGTCAAATTAAAAATAAAGTTGATTCAGAAAATACTAAGGGTCTGATGCTGGACAACTTCTAACTGGCTGCCAAGTGGAAACAGCAGCAGGAAGCATCATCTATCTGTACCTATTTACTACTTTCAAACTAAGTCTCTGCTCAGTAACGGGCAACTGTTGCCTAGAGGTCCTGGGAACAGTTTCAAATTAACACTATTCATAAGAGACAGGGAAGCTTGAACAAGGAAGTTTCTTGCTGAAAATGCGTCTGCTTTAATCCTTTACGTACAACAAACCCTCAAAAAAAAAATTTCTCTAGGCCTCTTTCAGGCAGACATAAATACCAATGTCCCAGAGGGATACAAGCTCACTGTACCCGGATCCAAGCCTGCCAGAAGCTGTGCAGCCATGCTGACAAAAGGCTAAGCATGAGCAAATAAACTCTTTCTCTTAACATCTATTTGTGGAAAACATTTTAGAACTATCCACGGAATCACAGAAACACTAAAGTGACACCACCTGTTCCTTGTACAAAGTACCCTTCTCCGAAATATGTTTTCGCTGCTGTTTGTGTTTACTACATGAAGTCAAGAACTAACCACAGTAGACTGCAAGTTTACCTGGTAGTCTCATAAGATGCATCTTTTAGTCTTTCTGGAAATACATCTATGTGGTGCTGCAGGATAAGGGACACCTATGCCTTCTTTGCAAAGTTTAAATTATAATTTTATCTAGAGTAATACAGAAATTTTTCACAAAAAAAAAACCAAAACCCAAAATATAACAAACAACACATTATGTTTACCTTCAGGTACAGATTCAGCCCATCTCGGATCAGAGGCAGGGTAATCATCCATTAAGTCCACACTGATCTGCGTCACTGCCCGATCCAGTTCAGCATCAGAATCCAGGTCTGTGTTACTTGGAAAGAGCTCAACTACCATGCTTTGTGCATTGACTATATCTTTCCTGAAACAAAAGGAACAAAAAGTATGTGAAATAAAAACAATAGGATTATAGGAACAAGAACCACTCAATAGGATTTTCCAATATGCTTTTTGTGAAGTGCTTTAGATTATGAATATCAAGCATTGTTTGGGCTCTCTTTAAAATAAAAGGTATTCTGATTCTATGGATAAAAGGTATTCCGATTCTTTTAAAGCAAGTAGGCTGCACAATTTATAAAACAAAAAAGCACAAGTGTTTCAAGTCACTTTTTATTTTATTACCCCTATTATTATTAAGAGAAAAGACTCATCATACAGTGCTAAGTCTGGATGTCTGTGGTAGCTAAGTCAGCAAATTTTTATTGCTTGCTTTAAAATCCTCTCAAGAGTACATGTAACCACTCCCACAAATGCCAATAGAATAAAAGCTCTCAAGAAAATGCTTCAGCAAATATAATGCATTATTCTTATTTCCTATAATTTCAAAGAATCCTATTCCATTATAAGTAAAAGAACAAGAAGCATTCAAATGCTTAAACCTCCAAGGTATGAAGATGTACTGAGGAATGCTATGTAAGAAGAAAGCAATATTCACAAAAAGTACTGATTTGATTTTGTGACTAACAATTATAGTATTCTGACTGAGAAGGGATACTGTGATTCCAATATATCATCTGATTTTGGAAATATTTATATTTTTCATGAAAGTTTCAGTTTGAATATTTACATGACCAAGATATCTTGAAATAAAAAAATCACAGTGCGTCCAGAAATTGCACAAAGATTTACTAAAGCAAAGAATACTTTTATAAAAACTGGAATATACTGAATCTTCTGTTAAACAAGAAAGAAAGTTCCATCTTTACTACTGCATAAGCTATGTGTTTCTAAGGAACTTCTATGGTATTTTATTACCTCCTTCAAACCATCAAGTGCCATCAGCCAGTACATCAAAAAGAGTCCATAGAACATCCCATCCCCTATAAAGATCACTAAGTCTGTAAAGCTGACACTGCTCACGGCACAGCCGGTGGACTTTACATTTCCACTGGCTGCAGAGCCTTCCTTTATTTGCTCTGCATCAACTGCTTGGCCATCTGGACAGGCCATTGCTACAGCTCTTCCACTCCATTCATTTTACCATACCATTTTTCTTGAAAAAATCTGAATCGATACTATACACATCAAATTATTAATTTCTTCTAGTTTCATAAATACAACCCAAATTTTAATCAAAATAACATTAAACTTTCATAGTGTTTCACATTGTTTTCCTTACTACCTCCTACTGCCTTCTGATCTTGTTTCCAACCCCCTTGTTCACATCCTCAGTGATACCAACTTTCGTATTTGTTATCTGTGCTCTCAGACCTTAGCAGCTCCAGTCGCTTCACCACTAGAGCCATCTTCAGCAGCCGTTCTGTTTACCGACATGTCCACTTCTGAATACATGCAGATTTTCTTTCTAAATTCTCTGCATGTTTACAGATCTTGTCTTGCTATCCTTTATTATATGTGCCTAATCCCCTTCATAATCTTCTACCTCACATGCAGCTCTATGTCAAAAGCACTCCTACTTCCTGTTATCTTAAATCCGCTTTTACCAAGTTTTAAGATTCTTTAAGGAGATCAGTCCTAAGAGAGTTTGTGGGTTTGTGGTTGTTTTTTTGGGTTTTTTGGGGGTTGGGTTTTTTTTTTGAATAAATATATTGAAAACAATCCTGTCTAAATATAATTAATCTAAGTCTACGCCTCTGTTTATCTTCTTATCTCTCCTGTTCCATCACTCATCTCAACATCAGATCTTTCAGAGGCATTGCTTTCCTCCCAATAATCAAGTTGTTTTAAACAGCATAGTTTGTCAAACAGTGCATTTCCTTCCATTCCCACTCCCCCATACCAGTCATTCTAGAAAAGGTATCATCTTGCCACAAAATCTGCCATGCTAGTTAGCTTCATGGCCACATAAATAGTAATTAAACATATTCAAATGTATTACTGAAAACAGCTATGCAAATAAAAATCAGGAAAAGGAAAGAATGTTTTTTAACAACAAAACACCACTTACTAAAAGAAAAAAGAAATCAAAATAACAAAGTTTAAAGTTGTTTCACTGGCACTAGTGTAACCATAGAATTTCCTCAGAGTAAGCGAAAAGTCATTGAGATTATAGAAGTCTGCTCCTTTCCAGCACGTATCATCACTCCTTCACTAGCCCAAGACATATTTAACACTTTTCTAATAAAGATGTGCATGTGTCATCAAAATAGCTTTAATTAAAACAGCACAAGAATCTTTACGAAGACAATCTCATACTCAAATATCAGAGTACCTTCAAGAAGAGCAAACAAACAAAGCCTCAAAAATCAAGTGCAATTTCTACCTGCAGTACTGTAGAAAAGCAGTTTTCAGTAATTTAGTCTTATCTTCTTGAGCTATAATTTCTGGCCTCCCGGTTGCGTCAAACGCAGGACTCTGAAAATGCAAAGTAAAAACTTCAGCTGAAAGAGAAATATCTATCTTCATTATGAAATGAAAACAACACATTTGATCTAAATAAGAGCTTAATAAATGCACATTGCACAAAATATAAATAAAAAGACTTCCACATATTTTTAATAAGATTGTATTAAAATGTATGCATATAACAGGGCAGACAATATTCAGCCACTATACAGCCCTTCTCAGCTTAACCTCCAGGCTTTTCACATCATGGTAAGAAAAACATGTCTCTCGTACACAAAGGAACAGACACAAAAGACTGAAGGAACTATCCTGATCAAAAAGTGAGAACAAAGTCTGAGTCTCTGCAGTAGTGTTGTATCAGGCCTAGTGACATAATAGTAATACACCTAATGTAAAAAAAAAAAAAAGAAATTTCATAGAAATGGCAACTTCAAAACAAAGAAGTTAGGGTAACTGGCAGATGCAATGTTTCCTGGGTTTTGAAAACTGCTTTCATTACAAGTGTTTG
This sequence comes from Cariama cristata, assembly GCF_000690535.1. Taxonomy (NCBI): domain Eukaryota; kingdom Metazoa; phylum Chordata; class Aves; order Cariamiformes; family Cariamidae; genus Cariama; species Cariama cristata. Next base: position 25,684 of record NW_009634056.1, read on the forward strand.
AGTCTCTATTTAAAAAAAACCTTTAAACCAAAACCAAGTCAGGATTTCCACAGTGAAAATTAAAAATTGCCAGAAAAACATTTTATTTCTACCCTCAGTTTTCAACCAGTCAAGCAAAAAAACCATTACCTCACTTCTTGGTCCAGCAACAGAAGAGGCCAGGGAATCTTCAAGGTCTTCAGGAAGCACAGAAATGTTTTCCCTGGACAAGATGGTGATAAGTCCACTTTTTTTGGCGAAGAAGATAGGGAAGCTAGTACAGGAACCTGCTCCTAAAATGCTGTCTCCTGGGGGGGCAGGAGGGGGGGCGTAAAAAAAGAAAAAAGCACTTAAATACCACTTTAATTTAAGAACAAGATGCAACAGTTTCATAGACAATTATTAAATTTTGTCATGAACCAACGAACAGTAATTGACAACTACATCTGACTTACAGAAATTGGGGATACTATTTTCTACTCAAGATGCAGATTTTCAGATAAAGAAGAAAAAAAAAAATCAAGATTCAGGTGGTTCAATTTCCACCTAAGGACCAATGTGTACATCCTACTTGAAAACACCTCTGAAGGTCAAGGATGACATAGTTAGAGACATCTGACACAGATACCTAGTATGAATTTTAGGCTTAGCCTCAACACAAAGTTAACTCCAAGAAAAAAAAAATCCACAGTGAATGTGGGAAGAAAAAAAAAAAAAAAAATCAAGGCAAAACCCCCTACAAACAAAACCCCCATCCTTTCATATACCGAAAGTGAAGATCTACAGTGTTTCAAATGAAAATGAAGTAGAGCAAGCAATAACAATAGTGGATGTCACACCAGCGCTTTCTCCATACACTCAGGAGAAACTCCCAACTTGAAAGACTAAGTAAAGAGAAAAAGTAGCATAAATATGATTCTGCTCTCTGAGAAATCTAAATACTGTAAAAACATTCAATTAGAAAGTATCAATTAAATGTCTTTCCCACCCCACCCCCCACGTTACCTTGTATGCCAAATATGATTTTCTCCTGTGGCAAAGAAATTCTTCCAGTTCCAGTGGAACAAGCAAACACTTCATCTTCTTTATAAAGGTAAGCGGCATGGCTAAAGTAATCTGGGACTACCAGACAGCACAACAGTTCCTCTTCCGACTGAAAGCATTACATATGAACAATATCACACATGTAATAAAAACCTTAAACAAACTTCTAACATTTTAAAGGCTGATCTGAGTTGCCTGAATTTAACTGGTAACCAGAAGATATGGATGTAACTTATAACCTAAAAGCCCAAACAAAACCACTTTTAATTTGCCCTAAAACTTAAGAACCTGTTGGTTTTTTTTTTTCCTTCCATATATATTAAATTTTTGCTAATTTCACATGGAGAGATAAGTAAACAGAACAATTATTCTACAGTTTTCAAAAAAAAATTTCCATCTTAAGATTCAATTTTAAGATGCCATTACAGGTAGCAGGGAGAGGGGGACAAGTGGAAGAAGTTTACCAAAGAAAGTTAATACTCAAGTTTACGCTTCCAGAAGAGATGGCAGAAACAAGGTACGCTAAGGACAACCAATGTGTCCTCTCCTCCCAGCAAGCCAGCTGACTAGCAAGGACCAAATTATAGGTCTCTTAATTCCTTGTCCTGCTACAAGAGTCTCAGAGTCCGAGATCTGTTCTATATGGACTGCATGAGTATAGCATAAAATTACTCCACAGAAGCTTTCACAGACAGGACAAAAATTAAAATAAATCAGTAATAATTCAGATGTTCAGACTTCTATTTTTGAGGCTTTTATGCTTTCCATTTTAAAGTATAAGATAAAAACTTTACATACAGTTACTACTAAACATTAAAAGATGATAGTACACATTTTCCTCAGAATACTATGAATACAGACTTCCAAGAACAACCTTAAGACAGATAACTTGATTTTCTTTTAGACAAAAATCTGACAGTTGACTTATGTTCAGGAATATTCTGAAACATTGTCCTTTCTTAACTCAGTTTCAGAGCATTCATTTGCATACCTGGAAAGATGGATTATACTGTGTGACCTCCACAACAACATCATCAGACATCTGATAGCCTTTATCTTCTACTGTAATCAAAGTGTAGTAGACAAGACACGGACGATCTCCAGGATGCCATGCTGCAGCAAGTATCACCAGTCCATCACTTTCAACAACAGATAGCACACCGTTGAGAGATGATTATTACATATTTTACTTGCTCAAACTCTACCATTCACAAAAACAGATATCTAAGTACAATCACAAATAAGTATTTTCTGATATTGTGGGGTTTTTTTTTCAAGAAAGACTATACTATTTGTTCTTTCAAGCTGTATTATTAACAGTATTCATATTGCAGTACAAAACTGAACTAAGGCAGTTGTGATTTTATGTAATTAAATTAAATACAAGAGATTCTGAATTCTCTGCATTTGCTGGAACAAGTTGTAATTGCTTACTTGCCGTCTTTGTAATATCAAGACAAAACAAATACCCAAGCCTGATAAAATGACACTAAAAAAAGTGAAAGGAATTATTCCTAGGTAAAGAATTTGTAATGCTAAAGAGATAATGATAGCATGAAGTATAGGATAATCTAGTTATCGAATATGAGGTGCTTATTTTATCAACAGTGACACTCAAGTAAAATTAAGTTCCAATTACCTACATAAAGTTTTTGCAATAAAACAGAACACATTTATCTCATTAATGTAAGTCTTACCAGATGCAAGTGTACTTCCTTACCGATTCTGTTGCAAATCCATGTATTGTATATTTACTCCTCCTTTAATATCTTCATAGTTACTTTCAGAACCCTAAAAACCAACACATCTGACTTACACCTATATATAAATAGGCTCTTAATTAAACAAACACACAAACCCTTTCCAGGTGAGCTGGCTCTTACCCAAATTGCATCTGTAATATGTTCTTTCAGGATCTTGTTGATATCCCAGCTGAGAATATAACGTTCTGATGAATCATCAATCTCCCATTTGTTTAGATTTGAACTTGTTAACATATAAAAGCTTGATCTCTCTTTATCCCAAAGAACGCTAGAAATCTGCATTTAAAAAAGAAAAATCTAAAAAGGTTAAAGCACAGTCTTAATATTTGGATACAACAATCTAGGCCACTCTCAGTCCACAAAAAAAAACCAAAAACCCCACACTTCCTTGGGCAACCTGCACATGCTACATTACAAGATGAGAGCATTACAATAATTTCCAAGACAAGACTTATTTTATATCTATAAGAACATCTATAATAAGTATGTTTCTCATATTTTTGTTCATTGACAAAGCTCAACCCAATCACCAACCCTTAGCAACACTAAATCAGAAAAGTACAATCACAGGTTACTGTTAGTTTCTTCAAGTAGTACTAAGGCTATCACTAGAAAGAGGCAGGACTTTGAATCATTGTGCATTCCCCAGGAAGTATGACTACTTTAAAGTAGTATTCCTACTGCTTACAAGGGCATGGAGTGACAGGACAAGGGGCAATGGCTTTACACTGGAAGAGGGAAGATTTAGATGAGATATACGGAAGAAATTCTTCCTGGTGAGGGTGGTGAGGCAGTGGCACAGGTTGCCCAGAGAAGCTGTGGCTGGCCCATCCCTGGGAGTGTTCAAGGCCACGGTTGAACCTGGTCTGACCTGGTCTCGTGGGAGGTGTCCCTGCCCATGGCAGGGGGTTGGAACTGGAGGGGCTTTAAGGTCCCTTCCAACCAAACCAGTATATGAAGGTCTCCTTTTATTCAGATCTAGAAAGCAAGTCAGCATTCTCCTTTACAAAGCATACAGATTTATTTGGTTTCTGCCTTTTTTTTCCAATTTTAAAGAAATATAAGTAACATAAATGAGTTGAATCTCATCTTTTTTTTGTCATCATACATCTTTACAAAGTCTTTTCTTTTCCCTTTCTTAAACACAGAGGCTAGAAATTACAGAGAGAGACTAAAGCAGATTACTATAGGAATGTTTTTCAAGCTTACCACAGCATCATTTCCAGGAGACAATATACCTAGAAGAGAAGAAACCTTTCTACCAATTCCAGAAAACATGCCCTGACCCTGTGGCAGGGCATGCTGATGAATCTTGCCAGAACTGTCTGGTATCAATCGAACCAGCTGGCCTCTGGAAGATGATAAAATAAAGCTTCCTCCCTAATAAAAAGAAAAAGCAACTATATTAAAAAAAAATAAAAATTGCATTCCTGAAACAATTCTACTGTCAGATAAAATTCTTTGTCAGTTCATAAGGGTAAATGCTAAACAAGAACAAGACACAAGGCGTCCATAGTACTTGAGAGCTAACAAAGAAAAATTAAAAACAGAAAGCATTTATCACATAAAAAGACTGTTTAAACAAATTTACCACATTATTCTCTACACTTGAATCAGTGCAGTGTACAGCTCACAGTATACTTTTTTAATTTTAAACCATATTTTTTTAAAAATATGAAAAGAAAATATATTAAATCAATCTCTAGAGGCACTACTACATTTAATATTCATATGCTGAATTATGAATTAAATAATATTCAACTTCCATGTGTGCATTTAAAACTTCAAGTGTTATTAAGCATACTGTAACTTTTTTTTTTTAAAATAGCATCCTATCGTACAGGACACTAATCTAAATGAACTGCATAACAAATCTTCCAACTGGTTATGTCAAAACACGGTCAAACATCTGACCGGTACTTAGCACTGGCAGATGTTGATTTTCTTAGCACTGCATGACATTTTTATCCATGAAACTCCATTTCAGTTTAACAACAGAACTAGTATCTCATGTAAACCTTGGAATCCAATGATTAAAATAGCATTACCTTTGCACTAAGAAAATGTGAAAAGTCTTGTGCATTATGCAAAATATGCACCTCATTGTAGGTACTTATATACCTCATTTAGGAAGCAGAGACTTTTGCTAGTGCATCTCCTGCCTGTCCTAATGGCTGCATCCACATTAGCACTTTAATTAGCTTCAGGAGTCTGTTTCTGAAGTGACTGTTTGCGAGTCCTCACACACTACATGCTGGATCACACCACATCACAGAGCAGAGCAGTCCGAGTGTACCAGCTATACACCCTTTGAACAAAACTAAACCGAAAGATGGGCTCTGACTGCTAACAGACATTCATTTAATGCAGCTAGGCTGGACCTAGTTTAAAATAACAACCTCCCCTCCAAAATTATTACAGCAACCTTTTTACTTTATAGATTCTCAACTATTGCCTTTCAGTAGTTTCTAACATAGACGTAACCTTCATTCCCCATACCACCAAGGCATAAAAAAAAAAAGGTGCCTTCAATTCCAAACTGATCAAAGTTTGTATGTTACAGGGAAGAAACAAAGCCTGTTTGATGTGCAACAATTTGAAAAAAAAAAAAAGGTTAAGGGCCTCAAGGTTGCTGGAAGAACAAACTGCTTACCTGTACAGGAAATCTTCACAGAACAAAGTTAAAAAGAAATTTCAAAAAACTGCACAATTTTCATCATCAAACCATATAAAAATTATGTTAAAGGTTAAATCTGCCCAGTGACAGGATGACTAATTAAGTACAGTTGTCATATAGGCAATAATGCAGCTTTAGAACATTGATTGATTAATAAAAGGATTCTGGTCTGAAAAAAAAGAGTTCCTCTAGCTCTGAATTCACATTGATGTCAACGTTTCAACTACAGGTGTGATAAGACCTTGCTTTCCTCATCTTGATGTCTGAAACTTGGGCACAATTCAGCTCTAACAGGGTAGGTACATATTAGTGTTTCTTAACATCTTGAAACTCTTAAGGAATTTGTCATTAAGATCACTGTCTTTGGATTAGGTTTACAAATGTGTATGACAGGCTGGTGCTCTAAAATGACATTTATAATACAGGATATGAACAGTAGATGTTGAAAAAGTCATGAGACAAAATGTAATTTAATCGATAATAACTAGTTTTGAAGACAACACATATTGTAACACACAGTGAATTTTTGGATATATTCCATTCTGAGAATTTTCCCCGTTTAGGCACATCAACAGCAGAAAACAGAATTTTTAAGAACAATTCATCATATCCTTGCTCACTACCTTCATATAGAAATCTCTCAAACTCAGTCACTGGTGAGTTCTACCACAAGATGATGTGTGTGTGGTCTGCAGATTCAGATAAGGTTTTTGTGACAGCAGGGTTTGTACCACTGGAACTAATCACAGTAGCAATACTGACACGCCTCACAGGCTGCGGTACCAAACCAGTCCTGTTAATACTGTGATTGAATCCTGCATGCTTCCCCAACTTTACAGTTATTATTTATGACTACCAGTCATCTCTGCTACTTAAGATCATCACGCTCATCAACAACCTCTGAAATTACTCCTCAGAATGCCTGATAGTTTGCTTGCAACGTTTATTGGAGATTTAGGGCTGATAATGTGAGGCATACTTTTTAATTTTTAAATCAGGAATTAAAGCAGTATTTTAATATAAATCATTCTGTACTATACCTTTACTGCTGTTAGGAAACTGCACAGAGAGCCTCCAAAGTCCGTAAAAGTCTCTGTATAGGAACCTTCATGTGCAAGATTGGGCCAGTAGCGCACAGAACCTTCGCTGGTAGCAACCATTATTGCCAGAGACTTGAAGGGAGAAAATAATTAACAGAACATGCAAGATGACAATAATCAGACTGCAGCTTTATCTAAAACATGTTATTTTACATATCAAGACTGTGGGTGACTACACACAAAAAATTAGTAAATATATATGGATGCACACTGACAAACCTAGAACTGAATAACAGCAAAATTATTCCGTAGCATAACTTAATACGTGCAGTGAATGTTATACTCTCTTATTTTGCTAACAGTACTGTTTTCTACATTCCTGTTCCTGATAATTCAGAGTCTGCTACTGAAATGCAAACTAAACTTACAGTTGCAAGACAGAAAAGAGCCTGTGGAGAATTCCAGATGCCAAGAGTTAGAAGCTACTATGGAAGACTTAAAACACAGACTATAATTTAACAAAGAAACTGCTCTACTGGTATTCAGAACACCATCAAATCACATGGTCACTCTTCTCTTCATAAAGACATAAGCCCACAGTGTGCCTACATCAGTGCTTCTGACTCAGGAAATTGCCTACATACCAAATTCAAAGCACGAAGCAAGAAACTGTGTTCAAGCAGAGATTTAGACAGAAAGCATTGTACCTAATCTACTAGTTGTTGAAAAAAGTCACAGATCAATAAAAGAACTGCAGCTGAGAGCCATTACTGAGCTCCTTGGAGTTTTCTAACCAATTTTTGACTAGACACAGATCTTCACAAAGGAAAGTAGCTGGGTAAAGAACATCATAACACCACAGAATGCATTGTCCTTTGTGATTCCTGCCCATTATTTAGTAATTTTCATTTTAGTGAAATATATTCTACCACTAATATTTCTACCTCACTCCATAACATCATAGTATCCATGCATACCTCACAAGATGAATTAAGATGAAAATAATTTTCATTTTAGTGAAATATTTTCTACCACTAATATTTCTACCTCACTCTATAAAATCATAGTATCCACGCATACCTCACAAGATGAATTAAGATGAAATAAATAAAAAAAAAATAAATCTTGCTTTAAGAGTCTTATGAGCTAATCACAGGATAGTACGATTGCTTTTCATCATCTGAAGTGTAATACAATAACAAGTCAAAAAAAAAGATCCTATTACATATTCTGTGCTGCTTCTTCCTTTCAAAGATAATTGCTTATCCGGTTTTGTTAGAGCACCATATATATTAACTGAAAACTACACCCAAACTGAAAATGAGAGCTTTTCTTCATGAATGACAGTAACAGACACATTAACATACTTTCAGAGAACTTAACTGATCTTCAAACCTCACCCTTTAGCATGACATATTATGAAAAGGCACTTAGGAAAGTAATCAGTCAAGACAGATTAAATCATCTGTCCTCCCAGTGCCAGTTTCCTTATAAAGACCAGCCAAGGGAGGCTGGTGGTGTTTGCTTCTCATCCATGTGTACTCAGAATTAAACCACTGCTGAACAACTTTTTCAGCCAGGGTGAATTTAAATTGCACTTGCTTAGACAGAATATTTGATTGCCCTGGTGTTTGTTAACACAATACTTCCTAGTTCACTGTATTTTTGTTTGTTACGAAAGGACGCTAAGTAATCCTTAGGAAAACTACTATTTAACCTAATCCTGTAATATGTAAATAGTGTAATTTGAAAAGACTAGCAGAATTTTGTTTATTTCAAACAAATGTATTGCAAACTAGAATAAACAGTACACCACCAAATGCAGTTTTCAATTAAGTAATTCATAAAATAGGATATATTCAAAGTTACTCTAAAAGTATTTTTAAACACTAAAATTTAAAAGTTGATCACCTGCAGAGAAGACGCTTCACCTGAGGCATTGAGACAAGATATAGCTGCTAAACTAGAACTCCATTGGAAGTCACTGGGTGGCAGCTGCAGTTCCTTGCACAGAGATAACTGTAAGAAAGAGAGATGCCACGATACATGTAAGACTAGAAGAAATTATTCCTCTGCCACAAAGTCTTTAGATTTTTTGACCCTGCTACAAATTAATTTTCAGCTAGCCCAAACACTGTGTAAGGGAATCAAAAGAATGTCACAAGACATTTTCGGCAAGGTTGTCATAACCAGCAAACAGCTAAAACACACCTACTTCTATATTTTCAAACATTACTGTTTTTATTTAGTTATTTCTGAGTGTTTCTCACAGGACTACAATATCGAATTCCTTCTTTCAGAGGTGCAATTACTTGACCATTAAGACAATACGCTAACAAAGCAGCACAACAAAATTAAACTAGAAGTGCCTGAGAAAGCTCACTAGGTACTAACAGAGCAGACAGGAAACACTTCTCCCTCCCCTCACCCCCCAAAGTTAAACAATCAGAAAAATCTTAATTCCATGAAAAATCTCTACAAGTACCAGAATACATATACCTGACACTCCACTCTAAGTGTAGAATCTGTATAATTAACATACGTTGAACTAATTGCAATATATTGATTTTGAAACTACAGGTTTCCTCTGACCATACTTGCTATTCACTGAAATGATGCTGAAAGAAACATTGCCCAAAGGGAAACAAAAAATTCTTGACATAAGAAACCTAGATGAAACATATGTTTGGCACAGCTGAAACTAACTTTTTTTTTTCTTTTTGACACATTGAAAATCAGTCCCAGAATAATCTAAACTACTCTGTAACATATCAACTAGGTTTTAGCTATTAAAATAAGCTTTATCAAGACTATCTAACATAAGAGACATACCTACTAAAATTCAAAGAATTAACCTTACTGTTAAGGTGACAAAAATGAAGAGAGGAATATAAAAATGTTAAGCTTCCTCAAAAGTCTGAGTTTCAGTTACTGTTGTTAGTATGACTTTGTACCAACCCCGCTGCTTTTGGGGGAAACCAGACAAACTCCAATTTATAAAGAAACATTTGCTTTAAAAAACCCACAACTGAATAACCTGTTCAACTAGCATGAAATATAGAAGTTTTTCCATCTTGATCTTTCAGTTACCTTAGCTACTGGAGACTGACCAATCTTCCAAATAATCAGCCTCTCTTTATGGACTAGCCAGGCCCATCCACTTTCATCCACTTGAACGCTCAGCTGGTCATCAGCTATATAGAAAGTAATTTTTTTAAAGCATTCAAATTTTTAAAACACTGCAGAGTAACCGTAAAACCAATAAACTTTCATTCTCAAATGAAAATAAGAACTATATTTTCTATTAAATTAAATTCCATGTGGAAATTCCCATGTATTTGATTAAGATACCAAATTACTACATATAGTTTTAAAAGCCATTTGACAAACTCTCAAGTTTTCAGTGAAAAGCAAGACAATCCTAGAAGCTATTTCCATCAATTTACAGCAGATTATAATAGCTTTGTAAATTGCTCAGCGATTTTTAAGATTACTTTTAAGACAGGCATTTTTGCTTCCATCTACTATAAAAAGAAAACATATCCACAGGGAAAAATTGCTTAGGAGATTCATTTCTTGAACTCAGGGAAAGGTTTGTATCACTGGGGCTTTTAGAAGTGTAGGCATTTTTGCTTCCTCTTATATCTACTATAAAAAGAAAACATATCCCCAGGGAAAAACTGCTTAGGAGATCCATTTCTTGAACTCAGGGAGGTTTGTATCACTGGGGCTTTTAGAAGTGATAACCAATGTGGGTTAAAAATAAATTAAAAAAAAAATTAGAGCATCCACTCTAGGACACAACAGGATCAAAACAAGTGAAAAAGGTAAGAAAGAACCAATAAGCAAAAGTTACTAAAAAACTACTATCGGCTTTCTTTATGGCCTTGGATTTTATGATATATTGGTTAAGACAGCACCTGAAGGATATTTACATGCATCCATACCCACGTGAGCACTATTACAATTATAGTTACATAGTTAACCAAGCCGGACTGAAACCAAGGCACAAACATTTCAGTTTCCACTGTAAAGTCAGCATTTAAATGGCATCAACAACATATTAACACTTCTCTCGCCTGCCAATTTTCAGAAGAAAAATAACAGATAAAAATCACTTCTTACCATCAGCCTTCTTCAGGGCTTCCATAACCTTAACAGGCAGAGAGGATCCAAAAGCTTTAACATCATAGTTAATAGTCTCACTGGCTGAGGGATGCTGGATAACTCTGGTAGGAGTTGCTCTTAAACAAAACAAAAAGTTATAGTTAGTTACTTATTGTTTCCTCATCAGTTTCAACAGACATTTACTTCATTAGTATCTGTTTAGAAATAGATGTGATGAAATGGGTTTACGTAAAATAAACATGCTCCCTCTGGGAGCTCTACCTAAAGCAGTAATTTGGTGGCCTCCTTACAAGCTGTTAGCTGTCATGAAATTCCTTTATTTTTTAAAGAACTGATTTTCAATACTCATTCTTCCGCCAGCAACAAAATCACTATTCAACTTCTCTACATGCTGTTTACCTACAGAATAAAGCTATCCACAATGCCAGGAGAAACTCAACAGGAGCTCTTCGTTGACTGCAGAGCCTATTTCCATGCCCAGTTCTGACACTGCTGGGTAGTACGTACTGTGCCAGACGTTGAACATCCCTGGCAGCTCAGATCAGCTAGTGCTTCTGCTGCCCTTCTTCTACTGTGGAGACTGCAGTTCTTATCTGTTTCAGTCATTATTTGTTTCACAATATAATTTGCATCTTCCCCCACCTTTTCCCTCTGGAACAGCATAGCTCTGTCTTGTCTTTTCAACATGACTAAGTGGGTAAATTTCTCTGCTTTTAGAAGATACTGCTCTCTTTTTATTTCTTCTCACAAGTAAAATGATTCTCAGCATGAAATGCCAAAATATGATGATACACAGCTCGAAGACAAGCCTGACACCCGGGCTGGAAAAATACCACATTAAACAGACCTGAAGTAAAAGTTCCCCAAAACTGAAAATGGGCAGTCTTGTTTATCTCAACAACAACTAGCTGCTCCTGAGAAGAGACTCTGAATCCCCGAATTGATCTGTGGTTCACGTTAAATCCCAGTTTTTATTCATATGGAAGGGAGAAGGAGGGAAGCGGGAGGGGCAGGGTGGAAAATGTCTAAACTTTGACTATTTTATCTTCTTATTAAATACAGAGGTTCTTATTATTTTCGTATTTTCCCTATAACAGGGATACATCTGAGGAATCCTCGAATTCCCATGCTAATAAGAGATATTTATAACACTGAACATATGGTATTGTATAGTTATAGCTTTGATGCAGAATATTACTTTTAAAAAACGTTAAAACTGTTCGACTAGAAAATGTTTCAGTCAGAATTTGTTACCATGAGAACAGAGTATATCAAATATCCTACAAAGAATCTGAGAGCACCTGAGAAACCACAGACTAATAAAGTCTTACTACTCCTGTAGGAAAGTAAATGAGCAAAATGAGTAAATATAGATTAGTAACGCTCATAGATCTTTTTCTTTTTTCTCCCTTTTCATACAGAAGTCATGCCTAACAGTTCTATCAGAATTCTCTGAAAAAATGTCACTGAATACAATCCAGACAATATTAAGTACTTAAATTTCCCAAAATCTTTCAAAAAGATCCCTTATCAAAGATTCCTAAAGAAACCAAGCTGGGAAATATAAGGAAAAGTCTTACTGTAGACCAAATCCTGTATAAAAGAAAGCAATAAGCAAAAATAAGAGAGGAAAGAAAGGCCAATTTATACACTGCATGAAAGTTTCCATTCTATAAATCTGTGCTGGTGTCTAAAGTCTTCAGCACAGTCCTAAAAGAAACCAACTACCACAGGGACAGTGTCTTACCTGTACAATATTATTTAGGACAGTCAAACAGAATATCTGAGTTACTAAATACAGAATAAAAGGCAAACCAGAAAACATCATGACAACTCCGCATACAGCTTCTTGAGTAGTAGGATGACCTAGCATGCACATATCTCAAAAGTATATTGTAGAAAAACTGCTGGAAAGAGATCTAAGGATGATCAGAGATACAGAATATCTTACAGTACATCCCAACAGAAAAACAAATGGTAAAACTGCATTTGTGAAACAGCAATGCTGTAATCTACAACGGCTTGCGCATGTAAAAATGAGGCAGGGTTTGCAAAGAGAGATTAAATATTTTGTTAAACCTTCTCATATAGACAGTCGAAAGCAAGAGCTTTCAGGCAAAGCCCTCTCATCAGGCTCATTCAGAAATATGCCTTAATACGTTTACTGAGGCACAGGACCAATATAATCTAATGGCTGACCATTACACATGACCAAATGACGCTTTTTCCCCTCTTTTTACTCCGTAAGGTCAAATGATTTTATCTAACTAAAAGCCTCCATGTCTGCATCTGGGTTTTGGTTGTGTTCATAAGGCTGAAAGAAGAGATACAGACGGCAAGGACTTGAACACCTAGCTCTTTTTTTTTTTTTTAAATTATGATTTATTTTTTTTTTGCCACTTTTTTTTAATCACTAGCCTAACTTCCTATCAGCTCTCTCAACAATTACCGCGCCTTTAGCAAAGGGCGGCTCCGTTCGGACCCTCAGTAACCCAGCTGTGTATGACAGACCCTTTCCCCCAGGGACAAACCAGCAGGCCTCCCCCGAACGAGGAGGCGGGC
>NW_009634057.1:0-24047 GCF_000690535.1 Cariama cristata
AGGCCGGGCCGGGAGGGAGGTGCCGACTGTGCACGGCACCTGCACAGGCACCCGCTTACCGTGCGCGAAGTTGGCTTGCTTAAAAATCGGTGGAAACACAGCCTTTTCACAGCATATAGGCGGCTTCTTAGCTGTTGCAGGAGGGCGGCTCAGAGCTAACTTAGGGTGCACGTTATGAGTTCAGCTGATACCACGTTTCTTACTTTCAACAGTATGAAGTAATTGGAAGAAGAAAAATCCCCCTCTCCCTGTTTACCTTAGGTTTCATTTTTAATGTGCAGTTTTGACAGATGAACGTGAGTTGCCTTCTCTTCTTGGTTCCCAGGTGCTATCTCATTGTTGCAACTAAATGTGGAGACTTGCAGAGAAGCCTGTCCCACCTTGCTTTCTGGTGTGCCACCGCTGTCATATTGCTCCTGTTAAAGGGAGTTCTTTGTTGCCCAGAATTTTGTCATGACTGGACTGCACAGTTTCTTGCCATACTTACGAATTAATACTTTTCTGTTATTTTTGTCCGGGCATTAGGAGCTAGCCTGTGGAGTAACATCCTGAGTCCTCTCAGCTTTTACTGTCTGTGATGTTTATTCCAGAGTAGTTATTACATGAAAAACCCAAGCAAGTTAAATTTACTGATAGAGATTCATGTACCTTCCATGTGCGGTTTAGAAGGAGGAAAAGGAGCTTTTTCATTGGCAGCTGGGCTTCTGGGTAACCTAGCTAGCTCTGAGTTAGTCAGGAATTGTTTCTAATTCATGGACTGAAGGGAGTTGTGTGTTCTGTTTTGGTAGCAGTGCATTGTATCAGGACTTGAGTGGCCAAATCTAGGTCAGGAACTGTATAGATTATTCATGCATTATCATAAACAGTGCAAATCTAGGTCAACAGAAGCTTACTTTGAAATACTACCTTTCTTGCATATGTAGTGATTATGTTGTTTTTATTATTGCTATTTATTGGAGTAGTTTCACTGGGTTTGAGTCAGTTACCATAGCTGAAGGCTAAAGTTAGCGCTAGGACAAAGTGACTTGATGGAAGTCTGCCAGACATTGTCAATTCTGATGCTAACTCTTGCTTGTTTCCAGAAGAGTTGCAGACATTTCCCTGCAGGGGAGGGAGTGTTTCCTAAAAGTGTACCTGGGACTTCTTATGGTAACACCTGGGAAAAATTTGGGTTTATATGCACTGGGATGTTTTCGGGTAGTGTGTTCCAGTGTTGAACAGTGGAGTGTTCAGTGCATGTGTAAGATAACATCTGCAGATGTAAGTCTTGGCAGAATTTTTATATGAAGATTTCACATCTGATACTATTTCAGGAATCTTGGAATAGTGGTAATTACTGTCTGTAGAACATTGCTGAAGGCTTTGAGAAGCATATGAATGTTAGATTTTGTTCTTCTATGACATGCTCAGGCATCTACATTTTCCCTCCATAGTGTTCCTAACCTTGTTAGCAGTGAGGCTGTGAATGCTAACAGCTTCCCTTTTTCTTGTGGTGCGCTGGGCAGCTGTATTACCTTCGTTTGGAGCTGTCATTTTCACTGTGCTGCCTGTCAAAGTTATATGCAGGAGTGAAATCTGAGGACTGGTCTGTGGATTAAAGCAGATGTATGAAGCTATCATGAGAAACAAACAGGAGTTTATGTAGGACTAACTGAAGAGATAAGGAGATAAGCATTTGAAATTTAATAGGTACCTTTCCTGTTTTTTCTGCATAACTCAAGACCATGGAACTTAATCCATTTGTTTCTGTACTGAGTCCACTATCTTGTGTTTGATTAAAGATTGCTTTCAAGAAAGTCCTCCAGTCTTGATCTGAAGACATCGACAGATGTCGGAACCACGACTTTGCTAGGGAGGTTGTTTCAACTTTTTAATAATCTTCAGCTTTAATAGTTCTGTTAACCTGTCCAGCCAACAGTTATACAATACCCCACTCTTCAGACTGTACCTTCATAACATTAAGCCTAATTCATGTTAACAATTTTTTTTTGTGTTGAACAAACATTTAGTGGTTTTGCTTGACTACTGTCATGCTCTGGTAAACCTTAACTGATCATTCAGTGCTTGTCAGGTAAATCTTGTAACTTCCTGCAGCTTCAGAACATTAATTTCAATCTTAAAACTTCTTTCAATATAGTACATCCGTACTGAGCTCTAAAGTGTGAGCAGTTGTTATTTGTGATGAAGATGTAGTTGAAGGAATGCATACTGAAATTATCTGATAGTTTAAAAGGAGTAGGCTTTGGGTAGTGTGGAGTTTAGAGAAGCTATTTCCATTGCTTGAAATAAACTTTGAAACTTTTACAGGGATGGATGGTGCTTTTGGTGGGTTTAGCTTACAAGGTGGATCTCTGAAAATAGTTGTCTGGCTTTCCCCCATATCCTGCAATTATTTTGTTTCCTTCTCCAGCACACAGTTGCAAGGGTGCTTTGTGTGAATGAAGATAGTTGGCTTTGATTTACTTTGGAATATGTGTGTACTATTGCTTGGTTAACTGCAAGCTTAAATGTAAAGCAGGATGTTCACTCATCTTTACCCAGTGAAGTTTGTGGTGAAGTGGGCTGTATGTGTGACGCTCAGAGATCTGAGAGTGAATTTTTGTACTTTTCAATAAAGTTACGTTTAGTGGAATCTGCAGTGAGGAAAGGAGTGCATTCTAATTGTCTTCTCAAATAGTTAGCAATGAAAGGATATAATTAAAAAAAAACCCGCTGAAGTTTTGCAGGATTTTAATGTGTCAGGAGAGCCCTGCCAAGCAACATGGATTTTTTGCACCCTTGCTTGAAAGGATCAGCACATTCAGTTTCCCAGCAGGTTAAAAGGAAAAGGTGTGTATTGGAGGTTTGTGTCTGTCTTCTTCATATTTTGCTGATTGGAGATAGCACCAGGTTTGGGAATAGCTGAGCGCTGCAAGTCTCCTACATTCAGGAAGGACTGAGTTTAACAAACTTTTCTGTCTTGATTCTTTTAGGCTGAAAGTAGAGGAGAAGAAATAGGAGTCCTACAAGCAGATTCAGTAGTATGTGGAATAGCATTTAAGCTTTGGCATCCCTTTAAATATTGGCAGAACTATTGAATATCTGTGTATGTTCAAGGCATGTAATACATCTGTCTGGTATTTCTTTACATACTTTTCCAAATCGGGCTGGGGGACCCTTTGTTTCCGTGTCAGTTTGCGAAATGCCTGGAATGGCACTACAAAATTTACATGCTCAATAGTGATTTGTGACAGTGAAGACAGGAAAAAGTTGAGTTTTGACAAATTTAAATGTATAAATACTTGAATATATAAATATTTGAAAATATTTCCCCAAAAGTACTTCTGTGGACCAGAGTTTTGATCTCTGAAACTGCCTATGGAGAAATATGGAAAATACTGGAATTACTGAAACAAGAAATAAATAAGTGAGGAATTTTATGAGAAGAAGAAAATCTCCCTTTAATGCCGTGTGCTAAAACAAAGACAACATACTGAAGTAAAAAAATTGTGATCAAGGCTATTTTTATGGAATATTTTAATGCAGTCATAAATAATACATGGAATAAGTTACTAGTGAGGATGGGAACATCTCTCAAGCATTAGACACATGAGTAGAAAGAATATCTGAGGTTCTGTTATATACAGCTGTGGAGGGAGAATATAAACCTTTGTTCTTCATGGCACAAGCAAACTACTTGGCGGAACTATTTGTTTATTTTTCTGAATCATGTAGTACTGACTGAGAGAAACTATTGATCTGGTCTGTCATGGCAGTTCCTATATTATAAAATACTTTTGTCTTTGACCCTAATTTATTGTGTAACACTTAGGAATACCATTATGTGTAATTAATCTAATGAAATAAGAAACAGTGTTGCTGTAAGATTATTCATCCTATTGCAAACATATAAAAACCCGAAACAACAAATCTGATGCTCTCCCTTGATAAAGTATCTTTTTATAATATTTTGCTTTCTTTCTGTTATTTACAGAATCCTGAAGCAAATTAGTCTCTTTCAGAGGATATATGTACATTTATTTGAAGTGTTGTTGATAATGTTAAAAGTTAATTAATGTGAAGCCTGACAGATTCAGGACGTATGGTCTGAAACTTCTGTGGTGGCGTTTCTGAGGTCTGGAGTAATACACCAGAACCGCTTCCTTCCAGCTTTGCTTTTGCTACATAGGCAAAAATCCTTCTCATATTCTCCGTGTTTTATTACTCCTGCCTGTCCCCGTTCCCCCCCCCCCCCCCCTTTGGACTCTGAACCTGTCTGATGTGTTGTGATCAGTGTTTCATCTGTTTTCAGTCTTTTGCTTCACTGTGGATGGCCTCTTGTGATTTCAAGCTGGATTCCTCATTTTCCTTTCATGTCTTCTGAAAAAGTCTCTTTACTTGGCTGCCATTTCACTAAATCCTTCTCATTTGCAGACATGGTATCATCTGACTCTCTGGCCTCTTTATAAGTCCTGTTTATTCTTTATAAACAATCATGTTTGTTCATTCCCCTCCATTCTTATTTCTTTATGCTTGACTGTATATACTACAGCTAGTATAGAGAGAACAATCCTATAGTAATCCACTCTTTGTTTTTTTTTCTCAGACAATTACAAATATTTCTTGCTTGTAAAAATTTTTCCCCTCTTCTGGCTCTTTCTCTGGGTACATCAGTCTAAGTTTTTCCTTGTAAGACCTCAGGCTATGTAAGAGTAAATGTCTGCCTTTAGCTTTCTCACTTTTTCTCCTTGTGTTCCATCCAGTTTTGTCTCTGCTTTTGCTCATTTCTTTGTGGAGTCTTACCCATGACTTTTTTACTTGCCTGCTTTCTTGACAACTTTTTTTCATGAAACAAGTGTGAAATCAACATCTGTTATAAATTACTTTCATTTTGTCGAAGTTTAAAGTCCCAAAGAGTTTTGCTCTAGCCAGCTTACTCAAGCCACTAATGCTTATTTAACAGAATACAAGATTGACTTTGTGTTCTATGTAGCACTGTAGGACTTGCATAAGTGCTGAAGATGCATGTGTTATTGCATTGTCATGGATGTCTGTCCTGGTACCCTAACACTATCTTTCTGTGAACTTACATAGACTGGAAAAAAACGAGGAATGTGCCTTGGCAAAGTTGTCTCTTGCTTCACAGATGCCCTGTTATAACTAACTGTCTGCTCTCATGATCTTGAAAATGCACTCTGTGGAAAAGTGTCTTCCTTTTGACAAAATAACTGTATTTGCCGCATGCACAAAACAAAGATCTGAAAGAGTTTTTTGCATCTCTGCAGGCCTCCTGCTTGACTAGGGCCAACTTGGCATTTCATCTGAGGAAGAGAATGATTCTGAGGGGCTGCAGATTAATTTCAATTACCTTTATTTTTAGGATTGTCAGGATGGTGGATAAGAACATTTACATTGTACAAGGTGAAATCAATGCGGTGGTGGGAGCCATAAAGCGTAATGCCCGATGGAGCACTCACACACATCTGGTAAGTTACCTTGAATTGTTGCTACAGGTTCACACTATGGCAGAAACTACCTGGTTTTAGAAAAGTACCTCTGTTTTTTCTAGCACTCGTTATAGTACTTTTGTAAGTAAAGTTGGAATAACTTTCTACATTGTTTCACGCTGAGCAGTTTTGGCTTCTTGTGTGTCAGTGACTGTAAGAGATACAAAGCTGGAAATCTTCTATCTATATACTCTGTAAACAAACAAAAAAGCCCACATTGTATTCCACATGGGAATCATCTCATTTAGACTTCGATCCCCTGCTGTGTCAGGGATTTTGAATATATGGTGTTATTTTATTTAGCACAATGTTTCTATATATATTTTTGTGCCCTCTTAGAGAGCACAGTCTTCATCATGAAAGCCCAATAAAAATTGGGGAAGTCATTATATATAGGGTATTTTTAAATTTTTCATATGGCATAGTGTCTTTCCTTAGCCTGGTTTTGTGCCTGCTAGTTATATTCCCGACTGAAACCTGTTACTAGTTTCAAACCTGTTTTGTTAAAAGCCATTAATACAATGTTTCCAAGTCTAATGATGCATTGGTCAGCTTATGGCTTCTACAGTGTAAATGTGTACATGTGGCATACTGTATCTGTGGGGAACTTCGGAATGTCACATGAATAGCAGATGGCTGTCATCCAGTACGAATGGTTTCAGTTTGTCGAAGGGTAGAGCTCTTTTTCTTTCTAACAGGCATTTCTTCATTAGAGCTCACTGCCACCCAGTAGGAGGTGTGGCTGCAGGTGTACACAGCTTGGAGAAACTGCTGGTCCTCCTTATTTTAATATCATGAAGATAGACTTAAGGCTAAAGGATGCAGCTATTCATGTAAATTTTGCACTGTGATTCTTGCTTCAAGTTATTTTAATGGCACCAAATGTCATTGTATTTCTGTTCCTATTACAATCTGCATAGATTAACATTATAGCAAATCCAGATGAGCCATTTTGTATGGTATGAGGTAGATTTGCTCTGAAATTTATTGAACAGCGGAAGGCTAATCAGAAATACTTCTAAGGACAATAAAACCAAACCAGAATACTCAGTCTTGAACCTATGCTTTGACATTTGAGCTGTATGGCATTGGGGAGCACTAGCAGGAAAATAGAAATGCTTCTCTTGGTTTTGATGGAGTAAACGCACTGACAGTGATAAACTCAACCCACAGTACTTCTGTGAAAATGAAAGAGGTCTTTACAGACCTATTATTAAGATTTGTGTTCAGGAGTATGTTTGCTGCATTAATTACTTCCTTCCTATATATAACCTATAGGATGAAGAAAGGGATCCCCTGCTGCATAGCTTTAGCCTCTTAAAAGAAGTGCTGAATAATATAACAGGTAAGCTTACACAGAAATCAGCAGGTATGCGTACCTGCTAGGGTATATGCAAACAAATGTACAGGTGTACTTGTTTGTCTTATTTACTATCCAGAGATCATATATTGAGTAACAAGAAAAGAGCAAATATGTATATGCTTTTAGACAAATAATACCAAAGTGAACTAGTACACAAATACCACTGCTGCCACTATCTGGAGATACATGTATATGAGTGTCTGTATGTATATATGTATATTTTTCTGTGTATACACACACACATATTTTTATATATAAATATGCATGTTTCTTCAATATAGTGAAGCTTGTAGTAATATATGAAATCTGGTGTACTATTATGCATAATATTTCTGTGCTTTGTTTATACTTTCTGATCTGTGAATGATGGGAAAAATCTGCTTAGAAAGTAGCCTCCCATTATCTGTTTTCTCCTCATATTATTTGGTTTGTTGGTTTTCATCATCTGTTACCAGTAACAAGTAAAGCACAGACTTCACTTTCCATTTACGTCTCTTGAATCTTGAAGGGAAAGGCTTACTTTGTGACCAGTTGCACTGAAAAGAACTGGATATCTATATTGATTACAGAAGTAGAACACAAACCTGTCGTGTATTCTGAACAGGTTTTTTCTCCCAACCCATCTTTCTTGCATCTTCCCCTACATTTTCTCTTTTTGTAGTTTCAGGAGTGATTGTTTAAGTGTAACCTAAGTATATGTTGAGAGTCTGGAAGTGAGGCTAATCCTGAGCTGCATGTGGCATTCTGCTGGCCCTTCCCAGGATTTGTCCTACTGATTGCAGTATTTGAAAGTAAGCTTTATTTCTGGTCCCTTTATTACAGTGAGTGTTCAGAACTGCACTCAACCTAAGTTTGAGAGGACATTTTGCATTTCTAATTGCAAAGCACACCCATTCTTGTGTCAGCACTGAGCCTGAAATCCATAAAAAGTATGTTCCCTAGGAGTACAGTAGTGCTGCTTCCAGGTGCTGTGGACATGTGCCAGTTCTGAGCCCTTATTCCTTCATCTTTTGTGGCTGCCTGTAGGGATAATGCTTTACTTTTCTTTGCCAGGTGATCTTCCCTTGGTTGTGAGCAGGACTTTTCTATCAGGTCATGACATCTTAGGGGACTCCTGCATAACTTGCATTTCTGGATAGTATTTTTGTTCTGGGTATTATGCTTGTACCCAGACTACATGACAGTGTGCGTTTGTGTTTTTTTGTAAACTCACTCATCTTCTGTAGGATATGCATACAGTCACCAAAAGTGTGTTGGGAGGAAGTTTTCCTTCTCTCCCTTCTGAGAGAGAAATTTTTCTTTAAAATAAGACTCCTGAAGTTCTTTGCCATTATTGCAAGTATCTCTTCTCATGAACAAGAGCAGGGAATGTCAGGATGCTCAAATAAATGCTGTATGAGTAAATGTCAGGGACTGGCCATTTATCTAGAATAGCCAGATACAATGAGCTGTTGACTTGTTGGGGAAAAATGCAAGCCCACTATCTGCTTGTGTTAGAGAAAGCAAACTTTAATGTACTGAGAGATTCAGAGACTCCCTGTGAGTATTAGTCATCAAGTAAGTGTGGTTCGTGCTGAGATAATAATTGCTTATATATGGTGATGATAGCGTCTTGGTTTGACTACATGGGATTCTTTTAAACAGGTAATTTCAGCTTCAGTGACTGCTATTTACCAACTAGTGTCTTGAGATAGGACATCATTGCTATGCTCCATTTTTTTAACTTTTAGACATGGACTGGTTCCCAAGCAATACTTTAAACAATGTAGACTCTCCTGCCTTATCTTCCAGGCAATGAAAAGTCCAAGCTTAGGTTTTTATGTGGGTGGCTTTTTTTTTTCCTTCTGCCTAGACCTACCTTTCATGTCTCTTTCATTAGCTCATGGAAACACATTGCTTTTATATTTAAATTTATTCAAGCTGTAATCTTTGACATTTGAGTTAGCTTTTAGTACAATTTTGCATTTATAGTAATATATATTATGTATTTTCTCAATCCCCCAAGAACCCATTTTAATCTGTTCCGGATGCAAATTTCAGGCTGCCTTGTCCCATCTCCCCTCTTGCTCTCGCCCTCCCTTCCCCTCCCCCATGGAGCATGTTTGATCAGGTGTGGCAGGAATATCCACTGTCAAGCTGCGCCCTTTATATTAGTCAATATTATCCTTCCTTCCCTCCCACTCCCTTCATTCTCCTCTGGGCTTTACCAGTTGATTTATAATTTTGGAATTCTCATCGGAGTCTGTAATACAGTTTGTTCATTATTTAACCAAAACCTGTTTAATGAGCAAAGAGAGGCAATGTAAATGTTAGGCATGTTGCAGTGGAGTACCTTTTGTTCTCCTCTGAGCTAGTGGGTATTAACTCTGTCATGACTGTGATGCTGAAATACCCTGGTCAAGGGTTATAAAGATGCACTGTATGCCTCCAGCAGCTAAAGATTCCCATTTCAAAGTATTGCTCCTCAAGAGTAACTAAATTGCATAATGTGTTTTATTGGACTACCAAAATAGCAGAAGCTTGAAAGCTTGCCTGCAACTAGGTAGTGGTATCCCGTCCCATTATAAAGTCTAAGTGGGCTCTTGAAGGAGGCATCTAGAGAAGATACTGTTGCACAAACAATCCCTTATTGTGGTAAGAGTAACTTCACTTCTGCAGTTCAGCATACCTAGCTAAGGGCCTTGGACCTGAATTATGTGGAATAACGCTGCTCTTTAGAATTCTGACAGAGAAACTTAATTTCTGTGGCAATTTTATGTAGATTTCTAAAAACAATGTAGTAATTTGAAAATGAACAGCATGTCTACTCTGATCCACTATCATTTAGCTTATTGTATGCCTTTTTACATTTTTATGGGTTGCATGCATTTTAATTACTATTGATAGTAGTTGCCTGAAAAACAGAAAGGAAAAATAGTTCTGTCATCTTGGGTGATTGCATAAGTTACTCCAACATAAATTTAATAGCGGAAAAGCAAAAATTGGTGTTCTGAGTTATGACCATATGGAAGCAGTGACTATCAAGCTTTGTCCATGCGTGCAAAATTGAAATACAACTACCTCTTCAAAGGTTATTTTAAAACTGATGGAAGTCTTGGTATTGATACAGGTTTGGATCTAGGATCACTGTCACCACAACTTCCATTTGACTGCTTTTTAAAGTAACCTGAGTATCTAGAAAATGTGTCTGGATGTTGAAATATTTGTTCATTTTGTCAGTTTTGTTATAGATTTAGGTCAACAAAAGGAAGCTTCTTTTTGACATCTTCTCTTTCATGAGTGTTTCCAACTTAGGATGCTCTTGAGCACACTAGGGAGAGGTTTTGTAACCACAAATAGCTGGGAATATGAATTAATTATAAGCCTGCTTTTCCATGACCTGATGAGGACTGGATTTCCTTAAATCTTGCTGTGGCTGTTGAAGTTTTCAGACCATTCCAGTATGATGTAGAGGTAAGAGCAGGTACTTCTGTAGTCATTCTCCTCATTGCAGAATTTGTGCTTAGCTCTGACTAGGAGGATGAGACAGTAACCAGGATTTTCATGACTGAAGTACTGCGTACTGGTTTGTAGGATAGCTTTAGAACAGAAAATAACTGAATACAACTGCCTTGTACAAGTCAGCACTGCAGTGGGAGAACCAGGTGTTTGTGGAAAGTGTGTGCATCGAGAGTCTATTTAAATAAGATTTAAACTAGGTAAACACACCTGTGAAGAGGTGCTTGTGTATATTTTAGGTCCATGAGTGCTAGACTGGAAGATTTGAGTCCTTTTATCCTCTGGTGGTTCAGAGTTAGTGCATTTAAACAGAAGCTGCAAAGTAAGCTGTTAGAAGCACTCTGATTTCATGCACATTCATGACATTTTAAATGAACGCTTGTACAGTGGGTTCAGAAGAATCTTTTCATGGCTTATTTCAGACAAGAAGCTGCTGCAAATCTCCATCTTTAGAGGGCTGGCTGGGGCATTAAGAGCTGGCTAAAGGTCAAATGACTGTAACCATAGGAGAACCTTTGCCCAGTGTACTGACTTAATATACTTGTTACTGTAGCCATCAGTTTTCTGGTATGTAGATTTGATTGCACACTCATTTTCTCATGTCTGAGCTCTGGAAACTCAGTTTTTAGGGAAAAACTGACATTCGTCTAAAGCAATACAAGGATTTTATCCTGATTTGGGTTTAACGTGAACTTTTTCTGAAAGGTCTAATTTTAAGAAGTGTTAAATTGGTAGTAAGTATAAATATGTGTCCTATTCTCAGTGCTATTGCAGTGCTATTGAATAGAATCTGACATACTCGTTGCGGTCTATTCAAGCTAAGAAATCAGAAAAAATAATTTTTTATTTTAAAGAAGTGTAGGAATTGGATTATATGGATGTGTGATATGTATAGTGCTGCAATGCTTGTTACTTTGCAGATAAGAGCAATGTTGTATTTTATTTATTATTTATATCTTGAGTTTCTGCAGGAAGTACCTGGGCTTCAGTCAACTGTAAGCTGTGATACTTCTCCCTTTGTTTGCACTGAAGGATTGCAATGTTATCTAGAGCGGACATTGAAAAAAAAAAATCACCTAAGCTTTTCTTCTGTTGCACATCAGCTTTGTATAAAAGATCTGGAAGACTCACTGGTCTCATAGATTATGTCTGTTCCTGTGATAACTTAAAATTTTTTTTTTTCTTTAAATGAGAGATACCCATACATGTTAGCTTCATATTTTGGAAAACCAAGCAACTCAGGCTAACGTTTAGCTTTTGTGGCATTCTCCATAAATTTTTTTAAGAATGGAAAAGGTGTAAGAAAGGTTAGAAAATCGATAAAGTTTCTTCCATAACTTTAACTCAGCCTTACTCAAATTAGTGCATGGCAATACAATTTTAGTCCATATCAAATGACCTGACACAGTGTACAGAAGTAGTAATTAATTTCTCTTAATATTTTCTGTCACCTTTCTACAAGAAATATGAAGATTAATGTGACAACCTTAATTTGATACTTTGCCTGCAGGCTGAATCCAGTCTTGATTTTGTGAATTGTGTTCAGATGATGCAGGAAAAGTTGTCGTTTTAAAAGAAAGTTCCTAGTCTTCATGAATGCAGGCATCCTTCCAAGTGCACAGAGAATGTAAATAACTGCAGTATTTTTGCTTTGAAGCTGCAGGTAGTTCCAAATAATCTCTTTGAGAGATTAATCTTCATTTTAATCTCATTGTAGCACCAAATGAATCAAATGACTGTCTTATGGGTGAGGTCTTTGAATTGCCCTCAGGTAATAGGTTTCTATGGATGTTTTTGGCATAGATTTTCTTCGTGTTACTGGAGAAATAATAAACCAGACTTTTCCCAGGTGGTTGCTAATTTTGTACTTTACTTTCTAAGTCATTTTCCTGGAGTGACACTAATGTGCCCTAAGAATGGTGACTGCACTGGGAGACCTGGGATGTGAACTTCTCAAGCTGAAAACTAATACCAAAATTGTCATAATTTCACTTAAGATTTAGTTTATTTTCTATATAAAGGAAGAAAGAGGAGGAATCTGCTTGATGAAGAATAACTGTTAGTATTTGTGAAGCTTATAGATACACCAAGACAAGCACTTTAACCTTTTCCAAGCATTTTCTGTTGTGTGTGGACAGCATTTGTGCAGAGTGTGTGAGGATTCAGGTGTGGATGGGGCCACTCTGAACTCTGATCGATTCTGTTGAATTGTTCACTCAGCCCTTCAGCATAGGTTCCTGAATGAAACTGGGACTCAGAAGGGGAAGCTTGTAGCTGAGAGATTGTATAGCTAAGACTGAACAGGCAGAAAGGGCTAAACTGCGGTTGTGTGGCATTCTTAATTTGGTAACTTTTTAGCTCTTGTGTTCATCTTCTATGTTTTGTTTCTGAGCAGTAAGAAACTTACTGAATAAATTCAAAAGAAGTGGAGTGACTCTGGGAATATCTAGAGCGAATAAAACAACCAACCCAATAAGATGGTCTTCAGAGAAGGTATTTCTGCATTCCTCTTAAAGTGAGGGCTTCTGAACTGTCCCTGCTCAGTCCAGCACCACCACCTTTGCAATACCACCTAAGCATCCTTTTAATACAGTTTTTGGGTGCAATTTAAGACTAGAGCTTGGAGCTTAACAGTCTTTCATCTGTACTTGGCTAATGACTGGCAGGTACAGGCAGGAGGTGGTGCTGTTGGAAGAAATTGTTTCCTGACCTCTAATCCTTAAGGACCCAAGGTTTTAGATGGACAAGCGCTCCTGGCTGTTGCTTGGCAGAGTTCCCACAGTGGGCTTGTTCTGTAACACCAGCCTTCTGTTACCACTGCAGGGCTGGGCTCTGAAGAGCTGCCACATGTGCATGGTGCGCAACCGACTCTCTTGTTCCACGCTTCTCGAGCAATTACTTTCCCACTTGTTGGGCACTCCATTATTTCCTCCAGTTACTACTTCTGTGTGAAGTGGAGCCATAAAGGAAATGGCCTAATGTACATACATTAGAGGGCAATAAATTGCAGTTTGATTTGGTAGAAAGGCAGTAGCAGATGCTCCGTTAAGTTAAGGTTCCTCTTAAGTTATCCATGGAGGTTTTATTCCATGTTTTTTTGATGATGATGTCTTTGTTTTGTTCAAGACTAGTTAAAAGGAATTGTGTCCAGTTAACAGACATTAAGGCTATTTGCATTATAGTAAAAACCCTTTGGAAGTCGGAGTGTACATGAAATTGCTGAATTTCAGTAGAAGTTTATTAAAGATATAGCTCTTCTGTCACCTTTCCTTCTTCTAACTGTCTTCTTGCTAAACTGCTGCCATCTAACCTGTTAAAAACAATGTCTCAAAGGTTATTTACTTCAAAGAAGCAGTAACTTGTGTCAGAAAGTGCAGGTGCGTATTTATATAGTTGCATAAGATGTAACAGGACTGCCAAGAAGCATTGGTCATACATACAGAACAAGTGTGTTGAAGCATTCCTCATGTCAAAGAGTTTGTAGCTTAAGAGGGTAGAAGCAGAGAGAAGTCATTAAGTATACAAAGTTGTTAAACACTTGAGGGTTTTTCTTAATGACTTTTGTCCTTCAAACATGCTGTCATTAGCTGATCCGTAATACAGTTTATGGCAAGATGTGAGTTTGAAGGAGAGGTTTGAAAGAAGATTCAATTGGGCAAAATGTCCTTTTTTCAGGAATAGTGCAGGGATGTGTAGTAAAGTGCTTCCTTTCTCAATAATTAATGTGGAAGAAAAAAGCCAGTGAGACGAGAGGTAGAATGGGAGGGATTTAAAAGTAAGTATA
Organism: Cariama cristata; assembly: GCF_000690535.1. Lineage (NCBI taxonomy): Eukaryota > Metazoa > Chordata > Aves > Cariamiformes > Cariamidae > Cariama > Cariama cristata. Next base: position 14,132 of record NW_009634057.1, read on the forward strand.
AAAGTAGCAGAGTAATGGAGAACATTGTTATTAAAATAGCAAGTTGATTGGTTGGGGAATGTTAATAGTGAGAGATGTGCAGTTGGTGTCTTGCCTGTTTGAGGTAAACTTGCAAGAGCTTTTTCTTTTTAAGGTAACTGTACCTAGCTTGTCTGCTGTATAAGTGTTGTGGAAGAGACTATTGCTGAAGGTTTTTTTTTGCAATCAAGAAAAAAACCATTTTTTCCAACATGTTATGGACCTCCTCATTGTAAGTTCTTAAAAAAAATTTCAGATGGGTAGTCAAGATCTTGCTTTTGTAATTTGCCTTTAGAAAATGATACAGGACAGCAAATTTGTCCAGGAAAGAGCTATAAAACTTGCAGCTGCATGCAGTCCTATGAAAATTCCTATCATCTTTTAGATGACATGATTTTAACTTGCTTTACAGCACCTCTAAAAGCTACAAAGAAAAGAAAGTTTGGTATATATTGCCTATAATAAAGTGGTTAAAAGGTAGGGTCTGAGGTCTTGTGATATGGTGGATTCTGAGGTGAAAGAGATGGAAATGTCATGTCATGGGTGAGTTTGAAGTGCATTCATTCCAGCGTTGGTGATATCGATGGTACTTTCTGGGGAAAAACTTCCGGAGTAAATGGAAATCTGTGAATTCCATAATGGAGTGAGGAAGGCTAAATTATGAGTGAGTTAAATACATGTAAATCTTCCAGGGACAGTGAATCAGTACATATCATCACAAAATTGTAGGGAGTAAGACCCATCTTGAGAACAAACATTTATCAACTAGTCATAGTTATTGTAGAGAATTGGTGTACCTACATTAGTATTGTATAATGTACTGTATCCGTGTGTCTTGGGAATGCCATTGGAAGTGTTAAAGCAACCTACTCTTCCTTTGAACTCCTAATTATATTTGGACATTTCTTGTTTAGTTTAAGGGCATGGCGAGACCTAGACTGCTCGTCACTTGAACTTCATGAAATGAATGTGTCCATGCTCTTTGCATGGTGCGATTGTGAAGTTAAAACTTGTCAGTTCAAACTACTCTTGTATTCAAGCACGCTGTGAAAGAAAGAGGAGATGTATAGTTATGTGATAGTTGAGGAACAGCCCAAGACATCATGACCAAAAAAAAAAAGACTATATGAGATGGGTAGAAATGTAAAAGTAAAACATGTTAGATGAGAACTTGCACATATATGCAATAGAAGTAAACTTTGGGGTGATACTGGCTTTAGCTATGCTGTTAAAATGAATAGATTGCTAAACTGTTTCCATGACAGCTTTATGCTAATATATTTTGCACTGTAGTCACAATTGTAATACTCAAGGGGTGCACTTGATTAATGCTTGTTAGCTGAATATGTTAAATTTTTCAGTGATGGTGGTACTTTGGTTGTTTAATCCTCTATCTGTACCCTAATATAAGCACTTTAGAAATTCTAATTTCCAGTTGTGTCCTTGTAGCAGTAAGCTGGAACTTGTTCCTAGCCATATTGAAACAGTAAGGTATAAACAGAGCAGTCTTTCAGAAAGTGTATGCTGCCTTTACTTGGTGCAGGAGTCTGAATGCTTGCATGACTGTAAATAATTTCCAATGTGTGTGCTACTTAAGTAAGATGAGAGACTTCAAAACAATGCTTCCACTTTTGATTATGTTTAGCTTAATTCTGGGAGGAAGTTTTTTATTAAAATGTGTCTTTGTGCCCTGTTACTTTTCAGGAAATTGTCGTTTTTCTTGATACAGTGATGAAGTCTGCCAAGTGCCTGTTGAATTAGATTCCATTTCACTCTTGATTAACTGCTTAAATAACTTATGTGGCAAATTGTAAATATGAGATACTGTTGAAATAAATCAAGATGTGATTGTTACTTTGATCATGGCATATTGAAGGAGAAGGGTCTATTAGATCTGGGTACAGTCAGGGGGGAGACTTTATTCTAGAAATAAAATGAGTGACAGTGGTAAAATATGGTTGTTTATGTAAGCATATTTAGTAACTGCACTTAGGAACTTGGATGTTCTTCAAAGCTGGATTAGATGGTTTATAGTGGCCTGTAATAGTTCTGTAATAACTAAGATGGCTGTCATGGCAGCATGGGAGGAGACTTCATTAGCTGGTTTTCGCTTCAGTCTGATGTTTTCGCATATGTTGTTCAGAGGTACTGGTTTTGTTTGCACACTCAGCATTTAGTTAAAACATTTGGGTTTTCAGTGTCCAAAGTGCAAACATATTCAGTCAGACTTACTTCTGTGCTTCTCCTCTCTTAAATACATTCTGCCTCAGTATGAAATCAGCACTTTAGATGTGAAGTAATCATGCTTGTACAGGGAGTGGGGGAACACAGTCCAGGGAATATTTACTTTGGTGGCATTGTTGATGATGGACACAGAGGTGTAGGAAATATGTTTGCTCAAATATTTACCAGTCTGTTAAAATATGGTCAACAGGAAGATACTTTTCCAGTTGAAACAGGAGTACTGTGATACTGTAGGAAAATTAGATTTTGGGTTGGCAAAGAGATAAGTTCTAAACAAAAAACTTTTCTGAAAGTGTGTGACTTCTTTACATGATACAGGAGTCTGAACACTTTCATCATGAAGGCTTCTGCTTCATTAAGAACATAAGGGAAGAAATATCCATGTTTGGTAAATAAAAGTAACTTTTTCTTGGGGAAAAGGCTTTGCCAAGAGTGTTGGAACAAGAGAGGGAGAAAGGAAAAGATTCAGACATTGTAGAAAGCAATAGGGCAACTTTGAGTAGCTGAATGGTAGGTCAAGAATTTAAAACAAACAAACAAAAAGCTTTATTCAGAGAAAAAGAAGTTGCTGAAGAAATAGATTATTAAATAAGGGGGAGGAGAGACCATCATAGGCATCCTGGAATGCTTAATTAAATGCTTGTTTGGTAATTGATTATTAAAGCTTTGTGCCAGAGGCAACGTCAGCTTAAATTTTGCAAACAGTTTTCTCCCTTCTGCTTTTACTAACAGTCCATTAAAAATCTGAAAGTGAAGTTCATTCTCATTCAGCTGCCTTTAAATTGTAGGGTTTTTTTGGATGCCAGTTCTTAATGCTATTGAGTTTCGCAACCCATTCTGGTACTTGTTCACATGCACAAGACCCATGTGCTGCAGCGGAAGGTCACACACTCCCTTTCACTCTGCAGGAACAGCAGGTGATGGTACCAGCTGTTCACATCCTCGTATTAGATGCCTGAATTTGAGCAGCTGTATGAGGCTGCTAATAAACTCTAACATGTAATGCAGTTCATATTTTGCCTACATTTCACTTGATTTTACTCAGCACCAGCCAGTATTTTTTTTAACATCTTTCACTGCCACCCATAAGATGCTCATTTTCTTTCTTGTCATGCTGGTCTCTACTCCTCTTGTATGATGGACCAGTCAGATGCTCAAGAAGTGTTCCAGCATTACAGATTTGCATGTTTTCTGGTAACCTTTCCCTTTCAAATGTTCAGGGTTTAAGGAAGCAGGAATACTCTCTCTAGCAAAAACATCTTGAAATTGTAAAGTTGTAATGCTGTAGTGAAAATAATCCAGGCTGTTCTAAAGGATATACTTGTCCTTAAGCAATACTAGTTTTGTATACAAACTTCGGTGTTTTCTTGTTTGTTTTAGGAGAATGGGTCAAAAGTGCTTTCATTCTGAGGAATCTCTATCTGCATTCAGCTAACTGAAGAGGTCTTGTTATGTGAATCTGCTGTTAAAAGAAGGCTGCAGTGGTTTTTAATTCCACCTCGAGTAATAAAATTGGCCTGGCCATGAGTTTTGATATATCCACAGTTGACTTCAACTTGTGCTTTTTATTTAAAAAGCTTATTTGTGACCTGTTAGGACCCTCTGTTAAGCCAGTTAAATAAACGGTGGAAAGGTTGAAACTGCTTGTCTGCGCTTTCCCGAAAAGGGGAGGAGGGATATTTACGATTTTAAACCCTTTCAGCTTCTCTGTTCACCTTTTCCTCTTCTGTCATTGACTTGGCTCCCATCTCCTTCTCTGGAAGACTCATAGTACCTAGAACTGAGAAATAGCTTGGTTCCACTGACTGGCCACCAATGTGATGATGAAGTCTTCTTGCTAATAAGATCCTGAGAGGTGACTTTGGTGTTTTGTGGTTTTGTTTGTTTGAGTTTTTTTTTTTAATTTTGGGGTTTTTTTTCCCCCATTACTGTAGTCTCAAGAAATGCACTTCGGAATCAAAGCTGTATTGAGGTAGGAGCTGTGAAGAGACATCTTTTAAAAATATGGTGGAGGTGAGGAAGAGAGTTTATTTAATCCTTTGCTCAAAGGATCTCAGGGAACTTAGGAGCCAAGATAATTATCAGGAGTCAGATGTTAAATATTTTATAAAATTATGTGTCCAGTTCTGGGCCCGGCACTTCAAGAAAGACGTTGAGGTGCTGGAGTGAGTCCAGAGAAGGGCAACAAAGCTGGTGAAGGGTCTAGAGGGTAAGTCTTAATGAGGAGCGGCTGAGGGAACTGCAGTTGTTTAGCCTGGAGAAAAGGAGGCTGAGGTGACACGATACCGCTCTCTACAACTACCTGAGAGGAGGTTGTAGTGAGGGAAGGATCGACCTCTTCTCCTGGGAAACTAGTGTCAGGACAAGAGAGCATAGTCTCAAGCTGTGCCAGAGGAGGTTCAGGTTAGACATTAGGAGGCCTTTCTTCACAAAAGGGATCATTAGGCATTGGAATGGGCTGCCCGGGGGGATGGTGTTTAAGAAAAGACTGGACGTGGCACTTAGTGCCGTGGTCCAGTTGACATGGTGGTGTTAGGGCAAATGTTGGACTCGATGATCCCAGAGGTCTCTTCCAACCAAATCAATTCTGTGGTTATGAAAATAAAAGAACCTAGCTGTGCAGTTAGGGTTGGAAGAGAGAGCATGAGATCAGAAGTATATGGTAGAATAAAGGAAGAATATAACTGTTAAAATAGTAAAGTGGCATAGCTCAGAAGAAATAAAACTATATTTTCATTAGATCCTATTCTTATTGCTCCACAACTCAACTGTTTTAGCTGGTCAGCATTCTTAAATTGAACTATCTGATATCTAGATCTGATTTTCCTTGCTTGATATGCATTGCTTTTCTCCAGCAAAGATGGCACAATTTATTTTTATTTTTTTTCTGGAGCAGGAATTGGCTCTTCCATGGCAGATTAGAACTGTAAGCTCCTTGTTTAGCATCTAGGATTTTTTCAGACAGCCTTACAATTTCTTTCTAGACACCGAGTATTAATTGGTTGAAACAGTCAGTTATTTTTAACTGCATGTTTCAGATTTATTTCTTTTTTTCACCGTTCAGGTGTCTCTGTCAGCCATAAAGAAAGCAGTTGAAGTAAATAGCTGTATCTAATGAAGTACCTCTTGTCCCCACAACTGCTTCCAAAATAAACTGAGAATAATGCTTTACACATTTTTTCTCCTTTAACTGTAAAGGCAAGCAAGAGAGGAAGGATGGATTAACAAGTAGTGATTTCTAGGAGCTGTTCTCTGCTCAGATTCCTCTGTGCTTGGGCTGACTGACAGGGACATGTGGCTCAAGTGCATCTGGAAATATATCACTGGTAAAATTTGGTCGGGTAAATATAGCAGGAACGGGTTGTCGGGGCAAGAGACAAATTGTTCTGGGAAAGGAAGTGCTGTCTGTCTGTTGTCTGAATAAGAATTTCCTATATTTCTGAGACTTACCTGTTTCTTTCAGTGTAGCTAAGGTACCGGCAGGATCAGACATATTTGCTGTGTTCTGTTGTCATATGTTCTTATGGTGGGAGTGTCACCAGAAATGGTAAAATGAGTAGGAGTAGCTATAGAGAACTGATACCAATATATCCTATGGTGTTTAAATAGCAGTCGAAAACACTTTGTTCTAGTTTAAGCTCTTTTTGAAAATAGGCAGGGACATCAAACATGAAAAGTAATTCCCTGAGTTTCAGGACATGGTAATACTGAAGAATCCTGACTTTTGCTTAAGTGCAAAATTGTTTCTAGCCCACATGATTCCAGAAAACAAATAGATAAACAAACAAAAAAAACCCAAAACCCCACCACCTCCCCCCTTGAAAACGGGCTGAAAGCCCAAATTCTAAGTTCTTTTCTTTTGTTGACAGTCGACAGGTAGAAGATGAGCAGGGATAAAGTCAATTACAAGGCTTTCCTCCAGTGAAAGCTGATTGGCAAAGGCTTCTTGAACCATTCAAGTCTCAACACAAATTATATTGTTTGTGGAGAAGACTGAGCCAATGGCATTAGAGAGTGGCCTACAGAAATCTATGCCAGCATAGGAGGCTTGATTAGGCTATATTTTATACAAAAAGGCCATAATCATGGGCAATGACAATTAAAATCTTAACAGATGCAAGCAGTAGAAAATGGAACAGTAAATTACAGACTTTGTGAAGTTTATCAAGGAAAGCTGGAGGTCACTACAGATTGGAAGGGAAAAAAGAACCCCAAAACTTAGTTAAACATCAGTAATAGCCAACTATGCTTTCTCCCACTTCATAAAGCGTTAAATAACTCCATCTATACCATTTGCAGCATATTCTTGATTCAATGGGCTGTTTTCTTTAATCTGCTTGCTCAAGAGTTTATGGAAGATGGAACTCCTGACAATTTTTTGCATGGTAGCTGCCTGTGGTTAGTTACCGACTCTGTAGCTTGTCCTGAGAGGTTGCACAGTGCTTCACACTGTAGTGAGCTCTCAGTCTGCTGCCCTGTGATGTGGCTGTGTCTGGGGTGGGGTTAGCAACCAACAGGTGCACAGCATACCACATGAATGTGGAGGCAGAGAATTTGTGTCCAAGGGCATTGGGGGTAAGTAACTGTAGTTGTAAAAAGTGTTACACGAATGCTAACATTTTCACTGAGCAATGAGTTGGTTCTAAAATCTATCCCACAAACTTCCATATAATAAGCTTCAGTTTTTATCCTCAGAAGTCTGAAGAGCTAAACTGATGTTGGAATTTTCTTTGGCGCATAGGAAAAAATCAGTAGTTTGCTGGAGGATGCAACTGATTCAGACTAGAGCCTGTCCAAAAACTTTCTGCAGTTACAAGCAGTAGGATAAGATATGGGATGCTGTGCTTTTTTGAGTAAAACCTTCATGACTAAGTAGAGAAAACTGTTTTGTCAATGTACAGTGTTCTTCAAAAATATTTGTAAGCCCTCAGGATTACTTCATTATTTCATCTGATTGCACCAGTTCCAAATACTATGCTGCTTCTAATGACTTAAGCAGGGGTAAAACCTCACTATTTCTGTGCTCGTCTTATTGTTGCACTGTTGCTTGCATGCATGCTTCTTATCCCAGGTGTTCCAGCTTCCAGCAATTGAGATTTGAAATGTAGCCCTTAGAAGTCCCTGCTTCTCTGCAGACTGCCCAGACACTGTTCCTCAAAGGCCTTTGAATGTAGTTATTTATTCAGTTTTGTTTTTCCTTTGCCTGACTCTTGCTGGAATAAAACTGAAAGAGCTGAACTTCATGTTGCAGGTGAGATTTCTCATTGAAGGACACCTATTTTGTCTGATCATCTGGTACTGGTAAACTGTTGTTTGTTTTTCTGTGCATCAACTGTCAGTATGTATGGCAACAAATTACTTTTTAATCAGATATCCAGCAGAAATTAAATCAAGCATAACATATATTCAGAATATATTATCTTTACTTATGTGTCTACCAGCATTTAATAAAAGGATGTTGTTGCTTTTCCCAACATTTATATTTTGTTTCAAAGTAGCAGAGTTCTGCTGTGAACCGAAGGCAAGAAGCTGAGATTGTCTACAGTGTTAAAAGTGTATTAAAAGAATCAGACCATGATATTAAAAAGAATTGCAATTACTTAAATTTGAAAGAAATCTAGAAGGACCAAAGCACAAGGAGATTATTTGTAAAGGACTTGGAAATTGTGGATTATTATGTGCAGTGAAATATGGAGTAGTACTGGGAGCCATACAAGAGAGATGTTAGTTTGAATAAGCATAAGAAATGGGGTATCAATGTATAGCAGAGTTTAAATTCCCCCCCCGCCCTTAATGTTCCTGAACATGAAGAGATGTCAACAGAAAGCCCAAGTATTCATAGTCTGTGAAAAGTAATCTGTTTTCTTTGACTTGTTAATGAGCAAGATGACTAAATGTCTTTAAAGCAGTAGAAAATGTACAGATTTCTGTGGCTTATTTTTAGTCATTACATACCTCTTGCATGGAGTGCTCTGCAACATTGTAAAGGAACCAAATGTTGATTAGAAGCTGAAGCAGAAAGAATAATAGTAGATCATTTGTGCTAGATGAAATTGGAAGGAAAAGAGAGAGAAAGATTCATTAATAAGTGTAAAACAGAAAAATGCTCAGAGGCTGCATTTCCAGAACTGTTATAGAAGTTTTTGGACCTGCTGCTGTGAGGAAAGTGACTAAAATAGTTAAAGCTCTTCTAAAGCTCTACAGGAGCTTTTACTGCAGGGATTTCTTCTGGGACCACTATTCCACAATAAGGATGGCTTTGCTCTGGATGTGTCTGAGTGATGATTTATTCAGGATGGCTGTAGAATCACATATAACTCTCATCTAGCTGTGTTGATAGGTGTTGTCATGTAAATAGGAGGCATTTAATCTCTGTAAGTATAACTATTTTGCATTCTACAACAGTCAGTTGCATCTGTCTAGGTAATACTGAAAGCTTATGGTATTTAAGCCTTATTTACTGGCAGTAAATGTGAAATTGTTAGCCTGTTCTTATAATCTCAGCTGTTTAATTGTATGAAGAAGATAGTTGTTTCATTTGAAACCTTTAAACTGTTTTAGCTACTAATGCTGGGACAAGAATGCATATAATAAGATGAAGAAAGGAGTGAACCAGGGACATGTAGGTTTATAGAATCTAAGTGGGAGCATGGTTACTTTGTTCCTGACCTCCTCTTGAACACCTCCTAAGTGCTAACCTGAATGGGAATGGGGATGATCATTGCCTTTGTGAGATACCTTAATGTCTGGTATTTTCTGAGCTGAAATTCCACTTTATGAAAATCACCTGAAGTATTAACTTAATTTAATCTTTCAGCCTGAGCCCACAAGTTTAAACTGCACAGAACTTTATTAGCTGCAACAGGCTGTTGTAAAATATTTATGCTGCAACCTTATTTTTGGTTTTGAGAGAAGAATCACTTATGATTACAGATAGAAAAAGCAGTGAAAGTACGGCAAAACTTGGGATGAGGACATAGACCTTTCAAGCATGCCCTATGCACGCGTAGCTGAAGTTTTATACCTGCAGAAGCTGCCTGAGTTTCTTGTAGTGCACATGACTCATGTTCCCTTTTTCTCTTTTGCTGTTACTTTCAGTTTATGCTTTTTTTTTCTGTTGTCTGTTCCCATGTAAGCCCATTAAGACTCTAATCGTTCTGTGTCAAATTTACAACTAATGTAACTTTTCAATAGGAGAACCACTGTTATGTGTCAGTTCTTCTCACTTCCTATTCTTTATGTGCCTTTGCACAGTCAGCACTGAGTTTTTGTTGGGCTTAATATAAAGAGGCTTAGAAAGGCAGGTACTTCTGGATTTGAATTTATGAGACTTCCAGACATGGAGTGTCATATGTGCTCCACACACCCCCCCCGCCCAATCTTCTTCTGTAATGCTCTGTAGTCTGTAATAGGTTGAGTTGTAACATTCATTGAACCATTCCTCACATTCCCTGCTTTGAAAGCTTATCAGGACTGCTTTGATTTAGTTATCTGGAACAAAAAAAAAGCTGTTTGTGAAGGCTGGAATGGAGCTCTGGAGCAATAATATATCGGAGATCAGATTCAGGTCCCAGTTGTATTATTCCTAGGGATTTATTTGCCTGTGTACACACAGGAGCAGAGTGGTGTGTATGGAAGGCTTGCAGGAATGGCA
>NW_009634057.1:24078-86669 GCF_000690535.1 Cariama cristata
ACATTTTGTTGGGACCTATAGGGGATTTTCACTGCTTCATAATTTTTCAAAGGTTTGTTATACATCAACCAGCCACTGCCTCTTCTTTAAACCTTTAAATCCCCCCCTCTTTTTTCTGTTCTAAAGGTCAGATTTTTTGACAACTGTGTGCAGGAACAAGATTTGTTAAATCCCTTCATTTTTATTCATACAAATATCGGCGTTTAGTGAGCAAGAGTCACCCCAGGATTCGGAGGCACGTAAAGCTCAGTACAAGCCTTCTGAACCTAGATTCAATTCAGAGATGTATCTCTTCGGGACTGAACCTGCCATCTGAATTTTAACCCTTGGCACTGCACAGGGAATGCATGGTAGAAATATCATCTCTTTGTATCATTGAGTGGGCTGGCTTCACAGGGTGGCTGGTGTCCTCATAGCTGTGGAGCCATGTTCTGAATCTTGTCTTGGGTGCTTCCTGGGCATAGGGCTCAAGGTTGAAGAGCTGTTGTACCTGGATGTAGCACACTTACTCATCTAGCTCTCGTCCTTTCTGGTGAGACAGCAAAATACTTCATTTTGAGCCTTTCCTGTTCTGATCCAGTCAATGAAGTAATGGAGTCCCCTGTGTTAAATCCTCTTGAAGCTATTTTTAGTTTGATTTTATACAGTTATATGCAACTCAGCTTTTCAAAATCTATGTGATGTGCTGCTGATCTTTGGGATGTGAATGAAGACTAGGTATCCCCTTTCTTTAGGCATGACTGGCAGTGATTTGCTCCCTGGAAAGCTAGTCATAGGCATCGTTCAGTAACTGTGAAGTCCTCATCCTTGTCTTTCTTCAATGTGGGTGAAGGGAAAAGTTTTAGGAGAGGGAAGTTCCTTTTCTTACCCAGAATAGCTTCTGTTGACTAAGGCAGTTGACAGATGAGATCTAGCAAGTCATACTGTGGTGTTTTATACAATATCGTAAACCATTCCCTTGAACAAAAAGCTATGCTGGCAGGGTGTAGTTTTTGTTGTGTAATTATCCACAAAAGAAATTTGTGTCAACATAAGGATAATGGTCAGGGGTTGTGCCTTTTTGTCACCTACTGGACTTCATACTGAGGTGGCTGTAGAGTGGCCACGTATTTCCTTTTGTTTAAGTCTGCTGTGGGGTTGATAATTTTGGAGGGAAGTGGAGCAGACTGCTGCAAAGGCTGGGCAGAATCTTGAGTCCTTATTTCATCATAGCAGGATTCTCCAGAGCTAGTCTATCTGCTCCTCAAGCTTACCTGTGCTGTTTACATCTGTCAGCACATCTGTGCTATTTATGAAAAAGACATGTGTTCCCTAACCATTGTCAGTGTTTATATAAATTTATGATGTGGATTGTTAAGAAGTGCAGAAGTCATTCTGCTTACATAGCATGTTTTGTGTAGAGTTATGTACAAAGCAGTCTTGTTAACTTTTGTCATGCTAAATTTTGCCAGTATAATATACATCCCCAGACAGTGCAGATGTGCTGTATTTTCAGAACCTGGATCTTACAGTTCCTTTCAATCACAGCTAGCAACACAGCATAGATAACTGCAAGGATGCTTTTTCTGTGAGCTTTTTCTGTATTGACGCAAAAGTATGGGACGGGGAGGAGGGTTGTTCAGAGCCGTGTTCATGGCTTAGCGTGTTTACTGGATTTAACACACCTGAGATACCAGAAATGGTTCGTCTGTGATCTGGTGTTACGAAAAAAAAGAAAAATTTTAAATATTTTGCCACAAATCACTGTCAGCTTGCTTTAATATTAATGTCTGTCTCTTTTTTTGTTTTTTTTTTTGAAAGCTATTGCAAAGACACTTCTCTGGAGATGTTCTGCAGCTAGCCAAGAGCTTCTGCACTGCCTCAGATGTAAATTGGATAAGTAGGTACAGAGTTAGCTGGTTGCTTCTTGCAAAGTTCTCAGCCTCGTGATGAGAGTGGCAAACAGTTGTTTTGGAGCCCTAGGGACTGATCTCTGAGGCTGTGCCTGCTCGCTCCTGTTTAGAAAAAGGTCTTGATTCTGACCGACCTCAATACTAGAATACTATTTCATTCTTGAGCTTGCTGTTCTGAAGCAGAAAGGTAGATGGTCCAAGGTATTTTAGTACACTGTCTGCGAGCCAAGTGAGGTCCACTTAAAGGCTGGCTAATGAAGAACTGTTTTGGCAGCCACTTAGAGTAATGGGTTAACTCATTGCCTCTCGTGTGCAAATGGCTTTTGGCTGCTGAGTGAAAAAATGTGGTGGGTGAGGATGACTTGAGCTTGACATCAGCAAAAGGAAGCCTGCTTGTCATTGTGCTTAGTGACTGTACTGCTGTGTTTATACCCTTCATTCTTGGAGTGGGTAAAGCCTGCGCTGGGTTCCGTATTGTCCAGGATGAGAAGGGCTGGGTTTGGGGGCTGAAGGAAAGGACTTAGTCTGCTTTCTCAAAATAACAAGACACCTTGGAAAAAGACTTGCTCTGTGGAGGAAGCATGTTCAAACAGCATAGCTGGAATAGCTGAATGGACTCTAATGGAATCTGTTGAAGATTAACCTTGGTGCTTTATAGACAAGCCAGGCCTTTAGAAGGATTTGACCAGAGTAGCAATTTTAAACATAAGGTTGTGGTTAATCCGTCAGAACGAGAGGGAAGGGAAGTAAAGTGCATAAAGCTTGTCCTTGTTGGTGATTGCATTAAGAGACTTTGGTATCTCGGAGGCTTTTCGTTTTTCTCTTTTCAATGATCAATTTAAATGTGTTCCACCCAACTTTCTGGAACCTCAGAAAACTGATGGGGAAGGCCATTTGATGGGCATTAAAGTAACAGCTAACTAAAAGGGCTTGAATAAAATTAAAACAAAACAACAGGTAATTACCTTTTGTGTAGATAACCTGGCCTGCAGAGTTTTGATTGTGCTGATAGTATAGGTCAGATGTGACTTGAAATAAGCCATGAGAGTGACAAAGAGATTTCTACATGGATAATGAGCTGTCTGAAAGGATTAATCTGTTAATTTGTTGGAAAGTGGGATACAGTTTCTTTCAATGAGATGTGTACTTAATTTATCTCTCGACTAACTTTTTCCTCTTATCTTTGTTGGAAAATTTCTGGGATGACACCACCACCTATTGCCCCTTGAAAGACTGATGGGAACGTTTCCTTGGTGTTTAAGTAACAACGGAGGCTCATGACAGTTGCCTGACCTGACTCATCTCCAGCTTCATCCTGGTCACTTTTCTTACCTGTTTGAATAGATGACTTACATTTGTTGAAGGCGTTTGAAGAACATCTTGTCATTTTCTCTTCCTTTTTGAAATTTCATTCACGTAGATGGATCCCTTCTATTGTTAGTAATACATGTCTGTAAAGAAGAATGTAGCATGCGGTCACTGTGTAAATTGCTGCTTAAAGGATGATGTTCCAGGATTCATGGACTGGTAAATGACCAGGTGTAGAAAGGATAGTAATTGATTTTCTTTTAAGCCACCTGTGTAACACTGAATGTCACATTTTGGTTGGGTTGGGTTTTGTTGTTGTTATTTTGGTATGGTTTTGTGTGTGTGTGTGTGTGTGGTTTTGTTTTGTTGGGGTTTTTTTTTTTTTTTTTTTTTTGGGGTTTTTTTTGTGTTGGTTTTTTAGTTTAGGCTTTTTAATATCTGAAAATTTTATTTCTACACATAAATCAGATGATTGGAATGATAGCATAATTCCTGCTATGGCTCATGTTACCAGAAACAAATACAGAATTCTGGTGCGGTGCTGTGTGGGCTTTGAAATGACTTGTGGCTGAGAGCAGAGAGGTAGTCTTTTGGGATAAAATGTTGTTATCTGTTTAACCCGGACTGGAAGAAGCAAAAGACTGCAAGTTTTCACATGACTTGGGGCAAACTGTAGCGATTAACAGAGGTCATTACAATGAGCTGCCTTGGAGCGGCTGGTTAGGAGCTGTAAATCTGACGAGTTAATGGCATTTTAAACAGGGAATGACAAGTTTGGCTTATGCCTGATGTGAAAGAGGGTGCAACTGTTGTCCTGCTTCAACAGCTTTCAACAATATGCTGGGTGGATGGAGGGTCCCAGACAAATGTAATTAATCAGGTTTGGGGTCTCTGAAGTGTTGACAGAAGCATTGTGTAGGGTACAAAACCAGCGTGTGAACTGCAACCGCTGTATTGCTGTATTAACTTCGACCAGTAGGGTTTGCGAGAGGCTGAGTGGCAGTTGCTTGGCAGTTGGTCTGCTGCATGGGTTTTTGATGATCGTATAAATTGGAATGGTAGTAATTCTGACTGTAGCTGATGAAGCAGTGGTGAAACAGGGTAGAGAACAGATGTATTCTTCTGTAGCACATTTTAACCTTAGCTGGCTACTTCCCTGTGTTAGAAAGGAGATGTGGATCTCTGCTGTGTTGTGCATCCCTTGGTTCTGGACGGCACTTGTATTTCATCTACTGTTAGTTATAGCAAAAAAAAAAATCCAGCATTTGCAGAGGCTAATAATTTCTAGGATAACCAAATCTGGCTTCATCATTCTTTGTCTTTGTTTATGTTGGGAGTCTTCTTTCACAATTTTTAATTTAATCCCTTGATTTTAGAATGGTTGATGGTATCTGTTTGGACAGTCAGTATTTGGAGTAGCAAGCATGGAATCTATCAGGCGGGTTACTTGGTGATGGGTTTTGATTTTTTTACCTTGATATGATGGAGTTAGACTTGGTAGTAAGGAGAAGCACTCAACCAGCTACCTGGAGAATTACCTTTTTTACAGAACAGGGGCAGATTCCTGTTTAAAATTTGGCATTTAAATTTTTGAAGCTGGTGTGTGAGCCACCTTGGGGAGGGGGAAGTGAGGGGAGAGACTTTCTTTTCTTTATAGGAAAATCCAGTTTAAGGACTGAAATAAGTGGCCGGTTTTTATCAGAAAGGTACTTACTTTACTACTTTAAATAAAAATTTGTCTGATCTACTAATGCTGCCTTTCCATTCAACCCCAAATAATTGTAGCATGTCAGCTTTGTCTGGACAAATACTAGCTTTGGTTTCCTACTTAAGACTAAGTTTTAAACAGAAGGCTAGGATTTAGTTGGTTTTCTCTGTGACAAGGGATTCAGTATGATCTCTGTGAATGTGTACGGTATTGAGGATAGAATGGATTTCTGAGAATTTGTCAGTAAGCTTCTTTACACTGAAATTAATTAGAAATGGAGATGTAGGGGTTTTGTCTTGAGCTGAGTTGGGTTTTAATGGAAGATGACTTTTTCAAACCTGGGAATAGGGAATCTAGCTAGCCTAGGCACAAATGGCAGAAGTAGATTTTAATAAAGAAGTTGTCCTTTAGTGACTTGAAACTTCTGCAGCCCAAGATGTGGATGGTTACAACAGTTGAGGTAACCTGTTACAACACTGGAGGTAACCATTGCTCTTCCTGTGCAGCTGACTTCTATGAAGAAGTTTCAAGTTGGTGTAAAGGACTTTGGATATACCCACCGAGAAGATACTTAGGTCAATTGGTATTTAGATGAATGGGAACTGGAAAAATCACTTTGGCAGTCTGTGTCTTAAGTTTCAGATTTGAAAAAATTAGGTTAAAGATGCCAACATGTAACGCATTGAGAGCTACAAGGTTGAAAAATACAGTATTATTGTGTAACTTGTTGTAACATAGTTATGAGATTTTTTGTGAACAGTAAAAATTTTGTAATATTGCAATATAGCAAATTGTTCTGCTCTTAGCTCTGCCTCTAATTAACCTTTTCTAATCCAGGAAATTATTGTAGTATACAAAAGTTGATTAAACTAACCTTCAGGAATTGCCAATAATGCAGTCATGTGATGTGGTGAATGGAATGTGGCAAATAGCTGATGGGTTGCTGTGAGGGGCATTGGATATGGGCCCTGTGCCTCCAAAAATTAGACAGCCCTATTAAAACAGTCATGCGTTAAATAACACATCACCAGGTCCCTTTGTGTTTCTTTATTCTCATCAGGTGTCAGAAACCATTACAATCAAAGTTTTCCTTTTCAGTTAGATAATAGGCATTATGGAGAGGAGAGGCTGAGGCCAGCAGTCGTGGTACTGATTAATGATACCTTCCTAATTTCATTTTTTTTGCTATACAGAATCAGTGGTTTGCCTATGTGAAGCCTGCAGGCAATAGAATTAAGTTTTCATTCTAGTCTTGTAGTGTTGTTGTTTTCTAGCACTAGACATGTATTGGTAGGCAGAGTGAGTAAATGAAGGGTAAAGTGTTAGATGAAGGACAATATATAAAAGTAAAGATGAGTATGTACTTTTTCCCCCAAATTAGAATTCTACAAGTGTTGTTTCTTCCACTCTTCCTTGCGTTTTTAAAGATTATTGGTAAATTAGATGTTCAAATGCAAGTCATGCAGAGGGTACGACAATAATGTGTTTATTTATGCATGAAAATACCCAGTTTTGTGTTATCTTTGCACTATTGTTGTATTGCGTGCAAGTAATTCCCCCCACTCCGAACCCCTTCTGTAAGCAATCACTTTACTCCCCAGTAAAAATTTATCTATACTTTAAATGTTAATTTGTTTTAAGGGAGAAGGTGAATTTAAAGCACAGCAGCTTTTCTGCATAATACCATGTATAGATTACCTTTCTCCTGTTTATCATAGTCCATTTTGAAAGTTAGTATTGAATAATAATGTGTAAACAAAACCCTAATGAATGTCTCATTCTTATTCATTAGGTTGTATCCCTTCCTCTCCCTTAGAGAAGAGATGATGGAGTAGGTACGGGTGGGTCATCAAATTATACATTAATGCTTTCCTCTGATGTCCACTTTGTTTGCGAAGAGGGCTGAATGCTTCCTCTTCTTGAACACATAAAGGGATTTAACTGGAACTGGGAAATGGATATTCTTCTCCACACATCCAAGCAGGTCTGCTTCTGAACCATGAAGTATTATTGCTCTGATATTTAGGACTAGTTATTGCTCATACCACAGTTCAGCTGCAGATTTTCCTAGGCTAGTGGGAGCACAGTAATTGGGGAGAATTTGACAGTCCCTATTTTCATTTATTGGGGGATATACTTGGATGAAAGTAATGCGTGTGGAGTGGTTAGAGGATTTTTTTTCCCCCCCCTAACTTTTTTGTTTTAAGAGATTACTTAAACTGTGAGGCAGTTGTTTTCCTTATGAAAACAGTTATTCTTCCATATATGCTCTTGGAGGGAGGAACTATACAGTAAAGGAGTTCATCTTCTGGGAAAAAGCCCTCATATGCTACTCAAGTTACGGAGTTGTGGTCAGTCTCTGATACAGTGGAGTCCATTTGTTCTCAAACTTGATTATAGTAAGTTGGGAGTCTGCAAAGCCACCATTGCTGGTTTGCAGTGGATGCAGAATGGTATGCAACAGTGATTTCGATGAAAATGGTTCACAGGAATCTGGTGACTAATTGAACTCTATTAAATCAAACTGTAAGCTACTGCTTTAATGTATTTATTTTAATAATATTATTTGTACTTTGGTAGTTCTCAGAAGCTCCAAGTATGGTTAGGCCAGTTGTTTTTAAGTGTTGAGCATGCATAAATTTTTCAGTTAAAAGTGGCACAAAGCAGGAGAGAGGAAGCATCGCTGCCACTTTATAGACAGGGAATTGAAGCACAGAATTAACCTTCCCACATTCCTTATGAACTCTGTTGTACACACCCCAAGGAATTATATCTGGTTTTGTGTGGATCTAATCTGGTGTCAAACTGTGAAGGTAGCTTTTTTGTATGTGGCATGTTGAAGTAGATTGAAATGAGAATGGATTTTTCTGGCCATTTTTGCTTTTCACTTTCATTTTATCTTTTAACTTAGCCAAATAGAGAGCTAAGAATAGGAGATTAAAATGAAATTCAGACATGTGTGCTTCTCCACTCCCCTCTTTCCCTGAGATTGTAATTTGCTTCTTGTAGAAAAAGGAACTGGAAGACAGTTGTGGGCCGAAGAATTTAGTAACTTTTTTTGAAATATTGGCTAGAAAGCCTTTAATAGTCTTATTACTCCCAATGGCATCAAGTTTTCATGGCAGCGTGGATTTGCAGTCAGTCACTTCTATTCTAAAATATTTCTGTTGTAAAGAACAGTTATTATTCTGTATTATATTGTGGTGGACTGTACTGAATTTTTCTGAGCCTTTTGGCCTGTTGAACATGATTTGTTGGTGCAGCTCTGTGAATGCACAATGCTAGAGAAGCAAGTCTCTAAGGACTTGAGCTCCTAAGCAGATGGATAGAGAAGTAACAGTTCTTTCATAGACTTTCTCTGCCTTTGAAGTGGAGATGTGAATGTGGAAATCTCTTTATTATTAGCAGGTTTGGGGCACCATCCTTTTTCAGTCACTGGGCATGTTGATCAAAGAAGGAAATGAAGTAGTTTTCATGGCTTGATGATGAAGACTGGACTCTGCAACAGCTGTGGCTTCTGGAGTCATTTCCTGCTGTCCGGCTCGTACTCTGTATTAGAGGATGACAGCACTGGGCAAACTTGACTCATGAGCTAAAAAAAATCTAAGGTCATCTTGGCATAGGCTTTTTGCACTTGTGGTGGGAAGAAAGTTTTGTGGAGCTTTGACATTATTACTGATAAACTTAGCACTGGAATGGCTAGACCTGTTTTATTGGGGCCATGTTGCTTGTTTTGAAGCGATTGGTGTGAGCTAGAAATAGCACAGTGTAATACTTCCTTGCCTGCATTTGCTCAGTGCTGCCTTGGGGCTGCAGACTCACTGAGGGAACAGTGTCTTGACACTAGAGAAGCACGCTAGATGACTTGTATGGAGCCCTACCTGGCAAAGAGACAGCACACAGCACAAGATGCTGGAAGCATCTAAAGCTCTAAATATAAATTCTAAATGACTTTTTATTAATTGATTTATATGCAGCCAAGGTCAGGGAAGAGGTGACTAGGAAAAAAAAAAAAAGATGCACATGCAAGATTGAAGTTTCAGGACTACCTTCTGAACCTTCAAAAACACAGGTATAAATTAAAATTCTTTCTCAGCTACTCAGTACCCTCTATAAGGTGAATGATACCATTTTGTTCTTGCTATAATTTTTCAGTTGATATATTGCACTTGGTGTAAAAATTAAAGTGTGCTTGGAGAGAGACCAGTCTTATTTCAAGAATGACTCCCTTCTTCATCTCTGGATTTAGACTTTGTAGTGGGAATTCACGCTCAAGGTGGTCATTCTTTCTCCCTGTTTTTTCACTTCCTCTGTGAGTCCGCAGAGGACTTCTGATCCTTGGACTGCTGGTTTAGCATTTTCAACCTTAATCACCTACACACAGAAAAGGAGGAGGGGGGTGTTTTTTGCAGCTATTGCTGTTCTCACTGGCCTGTTCTTGCCAGGTGTTTGCAAAGATGACAGCAGCTTTATCATAAACAGTAAAGCTGCCTTCTGCTAACGTGGGCATGCCTTTGTTAGGCTTCGGAGACTGATGCGTAGCTTGGACTCTAATCATATCTGCATGTCAAGAGAAGGCTCTATCTGATTTCTGCGCCTGATCAGTCACTGACTGATATGACAGCCCATGTGTCCGAAGTGTTGAGCAGCAGGTAAGTGCTGACACTTTGATTGGACAGGCCACAGTTTGGGGATTGACAGCAATGTCTGCAATGACGTTGGAAGAGCAGCCAAGAATTTACTTTCAGTGGACAAATGGGATTAGTTACTATGTTTAGCTGACATTAAGTTATAAATTATCTGAAAGGTGGAAAGAGATTCCACTCAGAGTTCATGCAGAATTTCCATTTACTAATCT
The DNA here is from genome assembly GCF_000690535.1 of Cariama cristata. NCBI lineage: Eukaryota > Metazoa > Chordata > Aves > Cariamiformes > Cariamidae > Cariama > Cariama cristata. The sequence goes on from NW_009634057.1 coordinate 33,845, forward strand.
GGTTGCACTGGGTTTGAATGTTTACAAGGGTCTTCCTGTACCATGTTGTATATGTTTTTGATGAATGTTCTTAGTACTTAGTTTGTTACACCATTCAAAGAACCCAGTTAGAAATTAGGCCTGGTCATCCCAGGTGCTGTGAAAAACCATAAATTCAAGCCCTGAGGAGCTTACATTATATTACCCTTGTTCTGAAAGCAGTTGGGTATTTCCTTAAAATTAGGCTGATGAGTATTTGTGTTGAGGGTTGTGGAGTTTCCGTTTATGATTAGTTTAATGTTTAATGGCTGTTTCATGTAATTCTTCTGTCTTCAAGGTACTTGCATCCACACATTTATTACAGTAATTCTTAGATTCTTTTCAGAAGTGGAAAACAGTCTGCCTTGCTCAACTCTCTGTTGAGAAGATAGGTGGCCACATTGATGCTGTGTAGGCCTCTCCAGTGTTAGATACCTGCTTGTAAGAAATTCTCAGCACTGAGTCATTCTTTATCTCTTCGTGCAATCATCAGCCTCAGTAGTCCAGCTTGAGTTTTAGGTTTTTTTATTCCTAATATTCAGCCTCCTTCCTCAGCAAAACTAAGTCCTTTTCTATTCTTTTAAGATAAAGTACGTAAAGCAAGTATAGCAGAGCTAACATCTTGTAGGTGTCATAAGAGTTGGCCGTCAGGGAGATGTTTATCACAACCCTTAGATGACAACAGCTTTCTTTCTCAGGTCATAAATAGACTTTTGCCGCTTAATTCACCTTTATGCAATTCACAAGTGTAGGGGTTTTTTTCTTTCTTGTCTAATAGGTTCTATTTTATTAATTTAAGTGACATCAGTCAATAAGCGTTGACTTGCTGGTGTTGCTTTTTTACTTTTGTATGTTTGTCCATAACTAGCTCTGACAGAAAATAGAGGGAAGATACTCCAGTCTCTGAGGAATAGGGATTAAATATAAAGTAACTATTAGTTTTAATAAAAAAGATGTTTTGTTAATTAATTTCCACCTCTTGCTATTTGTGGCAGGAAGATGCCGAGTGGTTTGGTGCATTAAAATGTCATACAAATTTTGCTGTAAGGTGTTGCATATGGCTACTTTTTCAATTGTCTAGTAATCATGCATCCACAATTCCTGTTTGAAGTGAACCATAGGGGAAGGAATTCAATGTACTGCTCTACAAGCTTTGCTGAGTGGCCTTTTCTGTTGCAAAGGTTTTGCAGCTGAAAAGGGACAAGTTTCGATGGTTGCTGTCTTACAGCTGCCAACTACTTTGCATACATGATGTTTTTGGGTGGCTGGACAGCTGGTTTTCTCTTAGAGTGTTCTCTTTTGTTGCAACTTTTTCTCTATTGCACCTTTTCTTACTATTTGTCATATAGGTTTAATTTTGTGTGTGCATTATGAAGGATGCCCCTTGGTTTGAGTGAGGGTCCTTGAGAAGTCTCATGGAGCAGTTGAGTAGGAGAGAAAGGAAAAGAAGCTGTTTGTGATTACGGTGCACAGGTAGCACTTCCTCGGTGTATGCTTTTTGCTGTATCTGTACTCAGAGTGCTGGTGAAAATTTATTTCTGGAAGAGTCTGTTAAGGAACTAATTTAAAAATTGGCATGTTTCAGGGCACAAAAATTGCAATTATGGTGTTGGTGTACTAAATTTTATAGAGATGTTTGCTACATTGTCTGACTAATGTGGTATTCAAAGTGCTCCAACTTGTTGAGAAAGATTGGAATTTTTCATTCAGTTCTTTTCAGTTATTGGCTACCTAAACCTTTAGTTATTCAGACACACTTGAAATTATAAATGACCTGCCTGTATATTCACTTAATATTTTTCCTGTGCAGAACCTAGTGATTCCATCTACAGAGAGGTAAAATCTCAGATCCCAGAGCTTGGCTTTACACATCTCCACAGGTTTAAATCAGTATTTTCTTTCAAGCCTCAAGTGAAGATTGCCATAAATAGAAGAACGGAAGGCTAGATTAATTGTTAACACTCTAGAGTCCTTTGTATGCAGATGTTAGCTGTATCAAGGATTTTCAATTGACTTGGTGACTTTCTGGTTTCTTGAAGCAGACTTCCTTTTCCATATGCAATGCTTTGAATTACTTTTATTTTTCTTAGTTCCACATGTAACTTGCCGTCTGTCATAAAGGGTGCTAACAATATACTGCAGTCCATTAGCTGTTTGAGTTTTGTATCTATGTTCTTTTCCCAGTTGGTGATGTCTTCTGTTTCTTTTGAGAGAAGTTGATATTGCTAAATTTATTTTGCAAAAACAGAAGTGAGAACCCTTCTCTGAGGTAATATTTCAGTAGGAGCAGGGAGGTGAACCAGACTTCAGACTTCATCATCCTTTTTTTTTTTTTTATTTTAAGCTCTAGCACTCGAGCAATACTGCATAAGAATAATCGTTTATGCAAATGCAGTCATTTCATGCATGACAATTTAAAAGGACTCTGAAATTTAGACAATTGCAGGTGTAAGAGGCACGTGTTTTCACTGAGTCAGCTTTTCTCTGCAAACATTTTTCACTTGGACTAAGAGCCTTGTGGATATCCGCTAGAGGTGGTAGATGAGACTTAATGTGTAAGTGGTAAATTAATGTTCCCTTTCGTTCCTCTCCTTAGGTATCACTTGACATTTATTTTTTTTTTTTTACAAAATGGATGAAGGCTTCCCCGTGCACTTCCAGTTTCACCCACTACATCACGCTGGCAGTAAATAGCCCGCAAAAAATGTCATTTGCAGGGGGATTGTTTTTCTGTTTATTGGAGGTGACATGAGCAGTGGGGCAGCGGCAAAGAGGCCGTGTTACCATTGCTAAATATACATCCCTGACAGTCTGATAATAGGTTCCAGGAAGTTCAGTGGAAAATTAAAACAAAGCAACATTTATAGCTGATTGAACTTGAAAAGCAGTTTTCATGTTGAATGGCAAATATGTGGACTTCAGCATTCCAGGAGACTGATGCAGCTCCACTGGATGGGCCTGACCTTGTGTGCAGAATGGACTGTGGACACAGCAGCAGGCGGAATGGTTTCATCTATAGAGGACTTCATGGGGAGGAAAAATTTGCTATCGTGCACAGAAATAGTTCTCACATACGCCTATATTTATACAGTGTCCACAGGTCTGAATAGCATCTTTCGTATGAGGGTTTTGCAGCCTGTTAGCACTACAAGAATGTCTGGTACTGGGACTGTCTTTGTCCCTGCCAAAGTTCTAAAAATACCCTGCCATCTACCCCCCCTTCTGAAGCTGTAAGCAGAATTTGCTTTTATCATTTTTTTAAAACAAGGTGAAAGTTACAGATTGTGTTCCTGGCAGTGGTAGGGGAGTTTGAGTGTAGAGTGCTCTATTTTCAATGTCTTGCTTTCGGGATTTAAAAAACACACTCCCTCCCCTAAACCCGAAAAACCCAGAAAACAAACAACTTAGAAGCTGTTTAATGTGTAATAGTATTTTGTTATTTTTGGTTTATAAAGACCAAGCACTTCTAGAAATAAAACTTAGTAGGTAGACAAAAACTAGTTTCTTGCTCACAACGTTGTGTCAGCTAAATTACCACATTTACAGCTTTCACAGCTCAGAAAGAAAACTGCAAGCTGGATGGCTATCTTTCACTGAAACCCATCTTCTAAAAGTAGATTTGATGAAGAGTGCCTTGTTTAAGAGAACCCAGAAATAGAATTTTTAATTGAGCTACTACAGTTTTTGAGTATGTATTTCAGATTGGACTACAGTAAATGTGAAAAGACAACTAATGACCAATGACTCCCATTTGGTCACGAGAGTGTAAGTTTGCTACTTTGTTTCTTTCGGCTGGTACTCTGCCTTAGAGTCTGCGCATTTCGTATTAAGGGCATGCATAGATGAAAACATGTCAGTGTTAGAAGCTGGCAAATGTTACTTTGCTGTGGTACTAACCATAATGATGTCTGAGGATAGCTTAATATGAACTTAAAACCTTCAAATCTGGGGGCAGATATTTGATGTTTCTCAGATTTATTTTTTTTTAAATAATAATTTTGAATCATGAGATTGAGAGTTCAGTTTTGCAGGGTTTTAAGTATCAAACTCAAAATATATGTCAGCTTTTAAATCTGCCATTCTAGAGTTAAAAACCATTAAACATTTATGTGTCTATATTGACTATCTGGTTACTTGTTCTGAAAGATATATTCAAGAGTCTGCCTACATCTGAATGTGTGTTGGGAATGTAAAATGTTCCATCCATTCCGAAACAGCATGGCCCACTACACAAAATCCTTCCTCAAGCATCTAAAATGGTTTTAGCTGCATGGCCTGTAGCATACCTTTACCTTTTAAAAGGTGCATTGAGACTTGAGTTCTTTGACCACTGAGGGCTAATGGAGTATAAAACCTGTTCACATTGCATCTTACTGAATCTTGACTTTTCCTCTGTTGTCCTTTCCTTAAAAACAAATAAACAAAAAACTGTCAAAACCAAACAAGAGAAACAGGTGTATGAGTGTGAGTTGTGAACTTTCTTGCTGCCAGAAATTTCTCGTGTGAAAGAACAGCAGATTGTTTGCAAATACAGAAAATGTCAACTACATCTCTGCTCCATTCTGCCTCTGGAAGGGTTGGACAGTGCACTTAGTGGATCCCTTCCCATCTGCTCAGCTGCATGTGATGCGGTTCCAAAAAGTCTGTTTGCTGACGTTTAGTTTATAAACTTGGATAAACTGGCACCATTCCCTTGCATCACTTACATGTTAATGTAACACAAGTTCTTTTTCTCTGTCACATTGAATGCAATGGTCCTTTCCTCTTCTTTCATTTGTGAGCCAGTTGCTTCCAAGCAGATGTACTGTATTCAGCTCTGCACTGTGTCCACACCGATTTTTTGAGGCTGCTGTTCTGCCTGGAGCACCCGCTGAGCCGTTAATAGCTTGTGATAGGCCTATGCTCCAATTTAACCTGATCTCTGACTTTTTTTGAGGGTCTAGAGTTTTTCAGTGAAGGCAGGGAATATTGCTGACTCAACTCCCCCTTTTCCATCTAATGCTTTTCCCAGTTAATCTCCAGGATGCAGCTGTTTGACTGACTCTTGCAGCTTCTGTGACGCTCTGAATTAACTGTAAGCTGTGAAAGGCTACTCCTTTTTCAGCACTCAACTACATCTAAATTTGCAGTAGACCGAGACTGACTTCTGGAATTTTTGTGCTAATGATTATGGTTGATATTCTTACATGTCAGTGAAGGTCCAGGACCCTCACTTTGGGATCCTTGCCGGTGCTATGACAAAAAGCAGCACTCTGTCAGGAAATTAGTTTGTTTAGTTGTATCAGTCCATTTTTATCTTTTAGTTTAACATGAACAGTGTAGAAGGAGCTTTCTGTCCGTTTTTAAGAGCGCCTTCTGCTTGTAATGATCATTCTTGCCAAGAATAAAGAAGGTCAAATCTGTTGGAGTCTGACATCCTTTTTAACCTCAGTGCAATGAGTTACCTTTTCAGACTCATCTGCTGCTCTCGTCTTCTCTGAACATAGCTCATTTTAGCTGTTAGTTCCACAAGCTCATTTCAGATTGGTCATTTATTATGAGTAATGAGGTGTGGGTTTTTAATGTGAAAGAAAACAAATCAGCCGCTGTGCAAGCCTTTCAAATTCCTGAGTGTGCTTGGAGGTGTGGGTTACAGGAGAAGCAGATAGTGAGTGAAAACAAGTCTATGCTGGGCTCAGCTGCTCAAAGTATTTGTGGTGGTGTGTGTTTATTTATGAGCCTGTCTTTGCTGGGGATTCGCTGCCCTGTATCCTGGTAGAGAAGTCTCACAGGCAGAATGAGGAAGCCCTCATTAATCTTCATGCTCTTGTTTAGAATTTCTTACGCTGCCTGCTGTGGCTCCTGTTGGAGCGGGGACTGGCCTCTCGCAGTGAATTGAAATGGCTAAGATTAATATTAATCCCTTTAATACTGCAGCTCATGATATAGTCATTAGGTGACTTGAAACTAATCCTGCCCACCTAACTAGTGTGATTTATTAAATACACATGGAGGATTTAGTGTGAATACAGCTTGGTGGAATAGGCATCAAATAAATACCGCTGTGTATCTGTGTTAATGCTGGCAGATTGGGACACAATTGCAGGACAGGCTAGGAAGAAACAGGAGTGCAAGGGATACTTATCATACGGTTCAATGGAGTTTACCTTTTTTGGATTAGTAGTAATGATTTTTCTAGCTGGATGCAGCATGTGTCAGGATAAATGCAGCCTAAATGAGGCTTAAAAAATAGAATTAAGAGTGGGGTAAGCACAGATACATTTATACACCGCACTCAGAAGCAGAAGTTGTTCAGCGTTCTTGCTGTACTGTGAGGAGACAACAGATTGTCTTCGTTGGCTGCTCTGATCCTCCCAATGCAGCGTGCCAAATAACATTCCGTCTGCAAACGTTCAAGGTATAGAATAGGAAGACAGTTAATTAGTACTAAGCTAATGAGCATTAACCTGTGATTTCAAAATTACAATGCTTTGGAAAAATATCTGGCTTTTTTCTTTACGTGCTTGATAGAGATCTCTGCGGAATTGTTTTTGATGGGTTATTTACTAGTTTTGTTTAAGAAAGGGTTGTTCAAAGAAACTGAGCAGGAAGCAGTGGTCTGGGCAAGGAGTGTCTGTGTATATAGCTCTGGCTTCCTGACCTCAGCCCTGGTGACATGCCCATTTTGACATTATATGGAAGAGAGATTAAAGGTAAAGTTGATCAATTTCTAGATGCTGGGGGTAGAAGACTGTGAGAGTTTAGGAAATGATCCAAGTTTAGTCTGATCAGTGCCTGTTAAAGCTGACAGGCTGCAAGATCCTGCATTGTGAGCAGTACAGGTTTCCTTGCTTATCCTAGAAGAAACCTTAGCATGAGCTGAAGAAGCTATGCAAAAGCTGGCAAGGAAAGATTAAGATCTGTATGCAAAGATTTTAAGCAGTTTATGGCTATCATTTGCCTTTTGCACTTTACATCTTTTTAGTTAAAAAAACGAAATGTGAAGCTTTTCTTGAGACTGCTTCTTTTGAGATGCTTTCAGTAGCTCACTCACAGAGAAAGGATGAAAATAGAGACCCGATATGGCTGGACCAGTAGCATTTAACAGGATGGGAAGTAAACTGGTTTGTGACCAAATTAATCCTTCCCAGAATGTGATGCAAAAGAGCAGATTTGTTAAACCAGAGCTGTGGGCTGGAGAGGCAGTGCCGGGTGTGAGGGACAGAGCTTGCTGAGCTGTACTTGACACAGATTCGGAAGTGATTTATTAGTAGATTTTATTCTTCACTTAAATTTTCAGAAAAAGTAATAGAGTCCTATATCTAAAGAGTACTTGAACTGAAGAGATATTATCTCTGTGGAAGGAGGACTTGCAGTTTGTCCTACTGACTTCTGTTTAATGAGAACAGAAAGTTGCATTTCCAGTTGAAATGCTTATCTAGGCAGAGATTTGGAAGATGTCTGTTTAGTATTACACTAGCATTTAACAGACTAGTCTTTCTGTGCAGTGGGACAGATATTATTGACCACTTGCTAACTCTGGGCCAGTCTGTTGCTCAAAGTATCAGCCTGATACATTGGTCATGTTAACCATTAAGTTCTTTCAACAAGATTTTTTTTCCTTCCTGCTGCTCCCAAGCTTTATTAACCATACTTTTTCTAACCAGCTATTCTGCTTCCACAACTCCTGTATCTTCTCACTTTTTTTTTTTTTTTTAAAATTTCTGTACCTGACGTTTGTTCCCAGCTTCAACAACTTCAAAGACTTTTGGTTTTGGACTGAATCTTCTTTGAGACCTAACCCAGTTCTGACCATACTAAGATCTGTGTTGCTAGGACATTAGCCTTTAAAATGGGATGTGTGAGTCCTCATGGTGTTTTTCTTACCTTTTGTCACTCGGGATCAGAGTATGAAGTTGTCTGGCACTTTAAGTGTGATTTGTTTTGTTCTGAACCATGTAATAGAAAGCCAGAAATGCTTAATTATGATGGCAGCAAGTCATTTTTCAGTGAGATGCGTTAAAATATCTGGCCTGTTTCAAAGAGAGGATGGGACCTCACTTGCCTGTTCAGTTGTCTTTATCAGTCAATGTGGGAATACAGCTGTGACTTCTCATAAGAGATGCAAGGTCATGCACTAGTTCTTCGGAGACCATATACAATTTCTGATAGAATAAATCTGGTTGTAGCTAAGGAAATTCAAAGTATGCTAAATATGAAGCTTACTGAAATGTATGTTGTGGTCTTGTACATTTGGATGTTTTTGTTGTATATTATCATTGGTTCTGAATTAAGATTACCCGATACAAAATTATAAGATTGTAAAAATAATTGCTGTCCTGTTAATGATTTATCGAATCAATTTATGTTATTTTTACTAGATTTTGGATTTTACTCAGTAACAGTAATAGATCCCTGACATGCCTGTTTTTTTCTCTCTGAGATGTCTTCTCCCCAGCCTTACCCCGAGCCCCTTCCCTAGCACCGCTACAGCTCTTTAGGGGCTAACAGGAGAGTGCAAAAGATTTGTTTGGAAGACAGTGAAATTCCAGTATGTATAGGAGGATCCATGTATCCTCTGAAGTCTCATGTCCTCTGGATTGCTGAGTTGATTGTTGTTCTGAAAACATGCTAGAAGGCTGAGAAACTGCTAGGACTTATTCCAGGAAATTACAATTATAATGGAGAGCAGAGCAAGATATGTAATTGTTGCTTCTAAAAAGCCTGATAATGAGGAGGCAGGGAGGGGGTTTTGTTAGCTTACCCGGTGGCTGTTCATGTTAGTCAAATTATTTCTGAGATAGTTGCTTAACTCAGAAAATTTTAATTTAAGTAGGCTGCAGTTGTGATTTCTGTTAGTCTGTGAAAAGTGCTTTGTTTTGTCCTAGTTTCTTGCTGTCAAAGTAGTGCACATTTGTATATGTTGATGTTTGTTCAGTGGTTGCAGGAGCTATTTAGAATACAGTGAAGCAGAAGTATGGGGGGTTTTTTGTTTGGTTTTTTTGTGAAATGCAGCATTGACTATGCAGTGGGTAACAGTATGGCTTAGTGACTGATGATTGCCTGTTAGTACAGTCTAGGCAGATGTAACTCTCAGCTGAATTCTGTTAGAATGTCGTCATACATTAATTTGTATAGTAACAAGTAAAATGTGAGGGTCTGATACTTCTTAAATGCTCCCCACCAATGACTTTCTAAAGTAAACAAATGTCTGTAAATTCAGTTAATAAACAATGTATAGCATTTTAAATAAAAGGATTTAGAATTGAGGAGAGTCTAAAAATACTTGTTTGTTTGTTTGTTTGTTTTAATAGTCTGTCCAGCTTGGCTTCTTTATAGGCAAGGCAACTGCTTACACTTTTAAGGAGAATTGGAAAATATAAGGGACTGCTTCCCACAAGATAATAGCTATTGAAGGGGAAAATGTTAACGTGGTACGAAAGCTAAATTCAAAGTTAACTTCCCTCTTCTCCTTTCTAAGCGTTACCTTTAATGCCTGAAATTGCCCAAATTAAAAAGAAGCACACCCCAAATCAAACACACTTCAGGAGCTTTCCCAGATGGCATAGTTAATAATAAATATTGATATCTTGAATTATATGTTAGTTTCTAATCTCTTCTGAAGTCTGTCTTGCTAGGCAGCCACAACAATCGTCATTCATGCATATAAGTGAAAGAATAAAGACTGCAGAATCTGATATGCTATTAAGTAATTTGCCCCCTCCCTCTTGCATGTTGTATGAGGTACCTTAAAAAGAACAGCTCAAAAAGCTCTCCGGTCTGTTTCTGGTTTTGATGGCCTCAAGCATTGCAAGCCATGAGTAAAACCTTTAGGTCATGAGAACTTTCACAATTAATTTCAGAGTTATTTAAAATAGTTTGAGCTTTGCATTGTTGAGGTTTCATTTTTTTCAAGTGGCCCTCTGTAAATCTAAAGGATAGAAATCCTTAGCAGAAAACTCATCCCCTGATAATTAACAGGATTCTCTTCGGAGCTGAGCCTTTACGAAACATTTTCAGTAACATGGCTGTCAAGGTAGAATTGTAAGAATTGCAGAATAGCTGAGGTTGGAAGGGACCTTGGGACGTCATCTGGTCCAACTCCCCTGCTTAAGCAGGGCCACTCAAAGCTGGTTGCTCAGGACCATGTCCAGACAGCTTTTTAATATCTCCAGAGGTGGGGACTGCACGACAACATACTTTTGAATTATTGGAAGTTACCCTCCCACATCCCTGAATCTAAACTTCTTCCACTGTGTCCTGGATATAACCAAATTTGTGATTGGAACTTAGTGGCCTTTTAAGGGGTTTGTTTTTCATGGTGTGTGGAAACAATTTTTTTGTTTGTTTTAAGAAATCTTTTTATCAGTTTCATAGCCAATATCTAACAACATCCGATACAGAACAATGCCAGATTCTGGCTGGCCCTTCTCTCTGAGACAGAGAGGAATGCCTCATTAGAGTCTGTAGCTAACTACAGTTCTGTAATCTTTGAAATTCAAAGATTGGTTGCAAGTATATATTGCTTGTGTGAGCGCTGTGCTAGATAGTTGGGACAGGAAGTACAAGTTACTGTCAGTATATGTAAAAGAATATAAGTGAACACCTGATTGCAATTCAGCTAAAGAAAGTAAACTCACAAAGAACTTTTACTTTCATGTGATATGACTTAGGGATGAATCATGTCTGTTTTACTTGGAGTCTTGGTTAGTTTCATTGGAAGAGGACACTGGGGAAAGAGGGATGTTGGGTTTGGGTTTTTTGTTGGGTTTTTTTGGTTGGTTTGTTTTTTTTTTAAAGTTGGTGTGTCCATTAATGAAGAGAATTTGGAGTGTGAAAGTAAGTACTTAAGGTTAACTGGGAAGTCTGTTAGGTAGCCCATGGTGAGCGCAAGTGATTAATACCTTCCTTTGAGGGTCTTTTGTAACCTTTTAAGTTAGTTTATGTAGTGCAATGGATAGTGAAAACTGATGCAGTGGTTTACTCTAATCTGCTCACCCTGCGTTTACTAGTTCCTGTCAAGGAGGCATGGCTAGAAAATGATCCTTATGTACTTGAACAGAACTTTGTAGGCGTTTGGGAAATAGAGGCTATAAAACAAATAAAGACTGATATGGTTCATCAAGGTCTTCCCCACCTACCATCTTTTTAAATATGGACACATAATAATCCCCTTTTGAAAAAGGCAGAGCAGAAGTTCTCTGCCCCTTCCTCGCACAGTGTTTGGCATCCTGGAGATGACAGTAATCGTATGTCTGCTTCTACTTTGGATATTTTGTCTGCCAGCTTTCTGCTTGTCAGTGTGTAGTTCAGTGAAAAATGCTTTGAGGAGAAGAAAGTGTTACTGTGTATTTAGTCTGCTGTTATTTACTGATTATCTGGGGAAGATAAGTATAAATGCTAGCCTCTCTGTGGCTGTCTCTTGGCATTGAGAAACCCCTCTTGAGATCTCTCCTTTTAGTGAAGATACATCTTTTATTTGTTTCCTTTTTCCTTTTTTAAACACTTTCCTGCCATTCTGTGACAGAACAGTGTTCGGTTAGAATAAAAACCCCTGTTACAGGTACAAATATTGTTGCTTTTGTCGATGTAGTCTGCCAGACTTTCTACACACATGGAAGTATTCCCTGAAACACTGATCTGGCTCTCCAGTAGAATAGTTCTCAATTTCCTAGTCTTCATACCAATGTGAATGAGAACAGTATGCCATTTCCTCCACCATCTTTCTTTATGAACAAGCAGAATAGATCATAGGCTGTCATTTCTGAAGCTTAAGAAGTGGTTTTCTAACTGTGGTGTGCTTAACCAAGTAAAGCTGCTGTAATGTCATCCACATCATGAAATATCATATTCTTTCCACTGTTGACTCCAGAGGATCGCAGTCTACTTTGCTTGTTGCTTTTGCAGTCCACTGCTTTCAAATGCTTTCTTTATTGCACAGCCCCATAGCTGTAGTTTCCTAAAAATACGTAGGTTTATTTATCCGGGAAAAGGCTGGGAGGAGACCTAATTGCAGTCTTCTACTACCTAAAGGAGGATTGCAGAAAAGACAGAGCCACTTCTTCTCAGAGGTGCCAAGAGATCCATAGTCATGAAATTTTAACAGGAGAAATTCCAGTTGAGCACAGGGGGAAATTCTTTCTAGAGAGTGTTAAATACTGGGACATGGGAAGAGAGAGTGGAATTCTCTATCCATGGAGACTTTTAAAGTTTGACTGAACAAGGCTTTGAGCAACCTGATACAACTCCAGAGCAGTCACCTTTGCAGGAGCACGAGGTTGAAGTAGGTGACCTCCAGAGACCTCTTCCTGTGGTTCTGTGCTGGTTGAACTTGGTAATTCTTAAGCTCCACTGTGTAGTTATCTCTGACCAGCGAAGTGTTGCCTGTTTGTTTAAAACATAATCAGTTTATCTTTAAAATCCATGTGTGTGTGCGCGTTCACTCTGTACAATTCCTCTTTTTAAGTACTTGGATGGCACAGATGTCTTCAGTGTCAGCTCAGGTGACTTCTGTGCTGACACATCTAGTCTTAAACAGCAGAATCAACTCTGCCAGACCATAAGCTTGGCTTTCCAGCATGTTCCAAAAAATACGGGAGCAGGGAAGGGAAGGACTTCTTCCTTCCATCCCTGCCCTTGGCACCGCATCTTTGCTTGAAATGTGAAGTGAATCTGAAGGATTCTGCTGTTCCCTAGAGCATGTCATTATCCATTTGAAGGAACCTAGCAGGTGAAGCTAATATATAAGGAGCATTTCTTTTTCTCTGACTCTCTGAAATGCACACAGTTGTGAATGTTTGTACTCAAAAGAACCAGTGTGAAATTTAGTCACAGCCACAGCATGTGTTCCAATTTTCCAGGGAAACTTTCTCCCAGCTGTGGATTAACCCTTTCTCCACTTTTCTTTGTGCCTCTCCAGCATTTTCGGAAATTTCAATGAGCAGTTTCTGTGACCAAGGAAGCCTTGAGAACTGTAAGAAGAATTAGATCTCAGTGGTCATAGTGGGGAGGGGAACAAGATTAAGTAAGGTTGGGGGTTGATGGGATGTATGTAGGAGTTTTTTTTTTCTTTTTAGTTTCTTTAAAACAATTGAGACACTTGTATTTTTGCAAACTTGTTATACAATCCCTACACCCATCCAGTTTTGCGCTATGCTCGTGACAAATCTAAACTGAAGTTAAACTGCTGCCAGTAGTCTGCAGGTGCGGCTTACCTACTCTGAGCACTGCCATACTGTTGCAAAGGTTCTTGCTCCAGTAAAGCTGCCGTTATCTTAGGAGTGTTGCCATTCTAACTCCTAAGCTTAAATTACATTCTTAAGGGAGATAGTACAGATGCTCTATTGACCAGGGCTAAAGGGTGTGCTTTTTTTTTTCTTTAAGCAGACTGTTGTGCTAAGAGTGAGGGTTTCTTTCCTGTTTGTAGAAGAAATCTGCTTATAGGTATATTCTTGTTTCAGTTTTGCGATCACTTGTTAAGAGACTTATTATAATGAGGAATAAATGTGGTTGACTTTATTTCTCTGCATAAGAAAAGCATGTCTTGAATTATATTTTTGGGTTATCAGTGTGTCCTTATGTAAAAGAAGGAAGCTTCCCATGAGCATGCTAGTATAAAATGAACCTGCTGACTTTCCTGTCAAGAAGGAACATATTTTATATTTCTGGATTTAAAATCCTAATGTTACTGTGGTAAACAACTCTAGTCTGTAATGCCTAGTAATAAGGTGATTCCAAATCACACAACAATGTTGAGTCATATTTTACATCATTCTTTGGAAGAGTGTTGTCACAAATGTGGAAAATACTGCATGCTCAGCACTGTCCATAGTAATCATCATCAGGCAGAGGGTGAATAAGATACTCAGTTGTAGAGTACTTTGTAGCATGGTACTTTGTAGCACACTATCTTCAGCTGCTCTTTCTCTTTGGCTGTATTAAGTTATGTTGTGGCTTCCTTTATCCACTCCTGGTCTTTTCACTCATTTCTGTATTTGGATTCTTTTTGTACTGTGATTCAGTCCGTCACAGAGCAGGAAAATGACATCTTCAGGCTGCCTGCTGCCAGATCACGGCAGTTTCAGTTGGAAACTTAAAAGCTGGAGCAGGTGCTGGAAACTCTATTCTCCCTTTGGTCTGATTCATTGAGTGCCAGCCTTCAACGGAGGAATGGGGAGGGGAGGAGAATTGATTTTCTGACTAAAATTTTGGACTGATTAATATTTGCAGTGCTTCAAACAGTAGTGTGAAGGCTCCATAAATTAACTGTGAGCTTGGTGGAGCTTGAGGTGGTTGCAGTGCGACAGGGGGAATTGTTCTAGATCTGAAGTTGTGACTCAGGACTAAGGTGCGATTTTTTTGATGACCTTAGTATCTGCAGCAGATGCCATATCTTTTTAAGAGAAGACAGGAGCAACATGCTCTATTTCTGCTAGTTTTCTGTAAGTCCCCAAATTTGGTAAACTGTGGGTTTTTTTGTTATTTTTCAGTTCAGTCATAGCCTGAGTCTGCAGCTTCTGTTTAGAAGACTGATTTAGAAAATCGTGAATGTTTTCTAGGGACAGTTCTGGAATGAGCTCCTGGTTTGTATTGAACTATTGCTGCTACTAACCAGTAGAAGATCTGGGAAGGGAAACTCTTCACTTCATGAATGTTAGGCTGGCTACATTTGTAATGTACGATGTCAGAGGATTTCATTTGTTTGTGTCTGGTAAGCACAAGTCTGAATTGGAACAATTTAGGTAGCAAGAGACCTCCGGAGGTCATCTGCTCCAATCCCCTCCTGAAAGCAGGACCTACTTGGAAGTGAGATTGTGTTCAGGATTAGAGCCAGCTGAATTCTGAATATCCCCAGGGATGGAGCTCCTGCAACTTCTCTGAGCAAACTGTTCTGGTGTTTGATCATCCTTCTTTAGAAAATGTCTTTCACGATATCTAATTGACATTTCCTTTGTTGCAGCTTGTGTCCACTGCATCTCATACTCTTCTGTGTTCTTCCGTTGCTTTATTTCTTTTAGAGAGACTCTTCTCCTAAAAGTGTAAGGTAGTATGAGAATGAAGAGACATTCTGGCATGTTTGGACTGGAGACTTTTTCATGTGCTATTTGGGACAAAAGGCACAGTGAGTGCTTCTGCTGTGGGCTTTTTCAAGGGCTAGTGTTAATTCAAATGTGGCCCTGTAAGCTCCGGGATTTCTTGACATGTAATGTGTAACAACAGTAACAGTTGTGGTATTAACAGCAAGCACTAAGTCTTGAATAAGATTAGCAGTTGAGTTTAGATGTTTGGTTCCAAACCATGATCTAGAAATTGCAGTAGACTTTGAGTGCGGGGCATTTACTTCTCTGGTTTATCACTCAGCATTGACAGGTGGAAGCAGTGCTAGGAGGAGAAAACCCTGCAGCTGATGAAGGGGTGTCTGAGCAATGATTTTTGTAATGCTGAATGGCCATGAGAAATTGAAGTATTTTGAAAGGTTTATCTTCAGACAATGCTTAGTTATTAGCCTTAGCTTTCTGGAAACCTAATTGAGATGTTATGGACCAAAACCTTTTTGTAGAAGACTTATATTCTAATGTCTCAATAGTCTGGACCAGGACTTAGGTGTAGGTGTTTTCATAGCAAATATTAGCTTGTGCATCATTTCCACTTCTTGTTAGAGAGCAGTGAAAGAGTTAAAGTGAAACATCAGTTGGATTTTTTTTTTAACCACCCTTAACAGGAATAACTTTTGCTTCTGCTCATCACTGATCCTCTTGTCTGCTGCTTTTTTTTTTTTGTTAAAAACATTCTTTTTAATTTAGTGTGATAAAACATCCGTTATTTCTAAGTTGATTGAGCATAAAGTATTTCATTATAAAATGGTCATCCATCACTGGAGGCTGAGGGCTGCAAAAAACATTAACTGTGCACTTTTGGCTGGAATGTAGATTCTCCAAATAATGCAGCTTCTGTGTAAAGTATGCAGCATAAAAAAATTGACTGTTCAGGAAAACAGGTGCTCGCCTTACTCTCGCAGAGCTTTGGGATTTCATCCCAAGTTTTTGGAAGGGCCCTCGAAGTCCTTTTGTTATCTAGAGTCACTTTCTGGTTGTAAGCACTGGCCTCAAAGCTGAACAAAATGCTGCTCTGTGTCAAGTGGTTTCATTCTGACAAGGCCGTGAGAATTTACTAGCTGTTTAACTGCTGCTTTTTAGAAAATGATGTACGTTTTCTTCCCCTCATTCATTAGCTCCTCTGAAAGTTAGGTTGCTTTTTTTTTTAAAAAATAGAATTCCTTAACACTGACACCTGAAAAGTGAGTGGCCAAGCACAGCCAAGTTGTTTCTAGATGTAACTCCAGTTTGTACCTCTTCATTTCCTTGATATTTCACAAACTGAACTACTGGTTTTCTATGTCATAGATTATAAAGATTATTTTGATCTTAAATTCTGTTATACAGTGCTTGTCATATTTCCCTAACTTAAATATGAACTTGAAAAATAGCTTCCTTCACCAAGAATCTTAGTTACGTTTTGGTTTTGGGGAAACATGGGATGATAGGGCAGGAAGCCTTTACTGGATTGCTATCACTGTGAGCTGCTTTTTGACACTATTTCCAGGTAACGTAATAGTACAGCACTTAAAAAGGCCAAATGTGTCCCCTTTTCATATGAGGAATTGAAGCAGAGATGAAGTGACTTGCCCAAGAGCATGAAGGGAGGATGAGTGGCAGAGGCTGAGAGTAGACTGATTTACCTATCTGTGATCAAGGACCTCACCACCATCTGATGCTCTGTTTATTTGCATATGTGCATATGTCCAGTCAGAGCAAATTCTATAGGCTTGAAAATCAAAAGGAAATTCTTCTGTCTTTGCCTTTTTACCAAGTCTTGGGAACAAATGCTGTTGAAGTATAGTGGTTACATCCCAAAGGTCATGGTAGCAGAAATGCTAGGGGTGAGAGGTTAAATCAGAGTTATGTCCACTGACCTGTTCAATGTGTGTTGTGTATTTCAGTTGGAGAGCTGGGCTGCATTGTGCCCTAAGGGAAGGAGAGAGGGATTGAAGAAGCCTACATAAGTGTGTGAACCAGGGGGCTGGCTTGAACAAACAGTCCTGTTTATCTATGTGAGTTGAAGTTTTGTGCTGTGCTGTTGCTTTCAGATCACTCTTGCTGGACAGCATGCAGTCAGTGATGGCCTTTATAAAGTTAGGACAGGATCGCTCAGTTGACCTTCTGAAGCACTCCAGTGGTTTCTTCTGTCATAGGCACATAGTAGATCAAAAAACATTACCAGTGGACTAAAATAGATATATTTGGCACTTTCTTAGGGACTGTAACCAGTATTCTCTTTCTAAGTTATAGTATTAGTGGCCTGCATACCAAGGAGTTACTCATACTCCTTATACAAGCCTGCTGCTCAGGATACTTGTTATCTGTCATCTGTTAAATGACTGCTTCGGAGAAGCTGATGCTACAGGGAGCAGGACCATGGGATTGCTAGTGTCAAACCATACTGTACCTGAACCCTTATTTGGTGTTTGCAGCTTCCCAGGAGAGATATGAGCTGTCAGTGTACGCATGGACTCTTTCTGCCCTGAAAAACTTTGTCTAAATTAGGAATGTTAAAGATGTGAGCAGAAAAATTTTGTCCTGGATTGCAACTGATCATTGGCCAAAGGTGATGCAGAGGGAGCTGTGACTGTCTGGTGCTTCAAGAGTACCGTGTTGCCTCATGGAAATGATTGCATTTATAGACTACTTGTACTTGTGTGTGTACTGAAATAGTAGCATAAGTAACATTTGTAGCATTGTTTAGACCTCCTGATGGGAATCACGTCAAAATCCTGGGTAAGTTTATAGAACTGGGTAGAGGACAATGTGAAAGCTGAAAATCCTAGAATTCTTTAATTTCTGTTACATTAGCTTCTTCATACAGTGCAAGTGGAACAAAATCAAAAAAGTGTTCTTGGCAAGTTTTCTTGACCAAAACTGGTTTTGCTTTAAGAATGCAAAATACAGACCTTGCCAACAAAGATCATCTCTTGCCGGGGGAAGAGTTAATTCAGGTTGAACCCCAAATGGCACCAAAGTCTTGCTGCTTGGAAGAGGAATCATTCCGAACTACCTGTACCTTTTTTTCTGCTGAAGGCATATCATTTCTATTTAAATATATAGGTCCCCTGAGTCTGGAGGAGTAGGCAAAATAGGTATCAAAAAATATTTTTCCACCTATCACCTGTTAATAAACTTTGCTCTTTCTTTGGGATGGTGTTTTGACCCTAGTAATTAATGGGGTTTGTCAATGGAGGCTGAACTACTGTCTTCATATTCAGATACAGTAAAGTATAATGCTTAGGCTCCCAACTGGTGGAGAAAGTACGTGCTTGTGTATTCCTCTGTACAGGCAACTAACTTTTTATGAACGTGTTGAATCCCTTTATTTCTTCACGTACATTTTTAGGTCATTTTCATTCTTCACAGAATTTTATTGTTTTATTGTTTTTACAGCTGATGCATGATTTCGGGACATGGAAAAAAAATGTATTTAATGAAGTTGGGGACTGATGTAATATTGTTTCCATGATGCCCATCTTGAGATACATCCTATTTGGTGGTCACCGAAGTTGAATTGCATTCACAGATCTCTTCAGTTGCAAAAACTGTAAATGAGTGTTAAATCTCGGGCTTCTACTTCCCTTCATGTACCATCAGCACTTTCTATGAGTAGATCACTCTAGCAGATAGCAGTATGCAGGAATTAATTTCTTTCCTCAGTCCGTTCTCAAGAATATAATATTCACTTGTTTTCATCATTCTAGGAATCGAGCTGCCTTGTGATGGAGGCAGTCTGAGTTTCTGCTTGTGTCTGTGTACACGGATTACTGATTTCTTCAGTTATTGCTCGGAGGGGAAGTGGCTAAATGTTTTTAGTATTACAATGTCTTAAGGCAACAGTTGGATTTACTGCCACCAGGCCAGTCTCTTCTTCCTTTTGCTTCTGTTCTCTCTCCACTCCTGTAGGTTTAAAACTAATATTCCTACAATGTTTTGCCCTTTGCTGTCTGTGAGACTCCTCATATTTTGCATCTGTGGTAACTTAGTGTGTTGGTTCTTGAGCTCTGGGCAATTGTGTTTTGCTGTTAGGACTTCGGAATTTTACTTTCTGGTAATAACATGGTGAAGCACAACGTCTCCTAGATTAGTTCAGGTTGGATAGAAGAATTTGTGTAAATCATAACAGCAAGGTACATTAAACCTTTGAAAGATTTCTGTCATTAAAAGATTCTCTTTCCTCTTGGGCCATCAGACTTTTCTTCATTTCATTCGTTGGATTTTGTCTGTCTCACTGATGCTTTTCAGATTCTCTAGCAACACAAGAAATGTCTTGGCTTGTTTGGAATTTGTTGTTCTTCAATTTCCTTTTAATTTTTCCCCTTGGCACTCATGGGCTTCCCTTGAGGAAGAGGTAACCAGAACAGGGTAACATCCAGACAGCTAATTGATGATAAAACTGTAAGCTTTTTCTCCAGCCTCTTAGAAATAGTGAAGCTTTCCTCTTCACAACAGGGTGAATTTGCAATGAGAGCGCTGTTCATAGCATGGAAGACATACAAAGCTGTGGAGAATTACTGTGCCTTAAAATACCAGGGAGGAAGTTTTAATTTCTCCTGGGTTTTTAAATTGCCTACTTAGTTTGGGCCCGGTACCATGCAAGACGTGTAAAATACCGTAGTGAAGCAAGTCCAGTAACTGAATGGAGTTTACTGTAGAGTGTCACAACCTAATTGCTCTTCCTTCGACATATGCCAATTTCTTTTAGAGAAGAAAAAGAGTGGTTAAACTTGACATACATCAAACTTGTGCTGTCAGTAAGATGGACGGATCAGTCCATCCTCTGGACTTTGCAGTGTGCAATGCAATTCCCCATAGGTTTCATTTAGCCTAGTCGGTCTTGTTAGATTCGCCATGCTCTCTTTCTTGTATTAGGAGGCAACCTTGGGAAACCTGGCCCCAATTCACAACAGCAGCAAGATCAATAACTATCAGCATTTGGTCAAGGGCGGATGAATTTGTCATGGGATGACTGCTTTTTGCTTTGGTTTAGTTTGGTTTAGTAATTTCATTTAGAATTGAATGTCGTTGGAGCAGAGGAGTGCCTGTGGGTTCTGAAATTCGGTGCTGGTGCAGATTCATCACTACTGGCTGTTATCATGTGCATGGTGATTTTCTGTAAGAAACCTTTCAAAACAATTTCAGCTGGTTCTCAACAGAGACAAAAGGTGCGGCTTACCTGCATTTCCCTTGCCCTGTTGTTATGGGATGCTTTGTGTATTTGTTTTTGAAGGATAGATGTTAAACTTCCAGTTACCTGGAATTTAGCTTACTGAAGGACTTTTTCCTTGTAGGTGTATGGGAAGGTTGATTTCTCTTCCCTGGAAGTTGTTCAGAGCTTCATATTAAGTAACTTCCACCTATGGAGGGAAAAAAAAACCCTTCAGAAAGGGATAGGATCTCAAATCAGTTTTTGTAGATCTTCAGGTTTTTTTGAAGAGTTCCATTTTCTGGAGTAGGATTAAGTGCCATTATGATTGGCAGTAACAGTTTAGAGCTTGCATCTATCTGAAAAAGCTACAAAAGTAGTTGTATATTCCAGAACCTATCAGAGGCTCAGGTCAGCTGCATTCCTCCATCTCCCTTCCCTGACAGCAATCATCCCTCTGTAACAGAGATCAAAATTTATTTGAGTAATTCTGAATTTGCATATGTGGCTTTACAAACTGTGATTCTTGATCTAATCTTTCTCTGGAATGTGCTAGCATAATCAGGTGTTGCTCTAGTGTTCATCCTCTAGTATGACATAGGAGGAAAGGTTTCTAGAAAACAAGGATTAATTAGTATTGAAATTACACTTGAAGGTAGATGGGTATTGCTGTTCACACTGGCAATAAACACACTCATGGGAAACCAATTTGGAAACAGTAGGCTTTTACTCTGTAGAGTTAATTGATTTGTTGCTTTTCATCAGAATAGTCATGTCCTTTCAGAAGTATTCAGGTCACAGGGTGGGAGAAAATACTCTAGGATTTGTAGCAAGGTCTTCTCCTGGTGACTTTCAACCTTGCTATGCCAAATTACCCCTCAATTCACTTTAAGAACTATTCTTGTTTTGAAGCAGAGCCGTTTGAATGTAATCTCTGACTAATACGTGTCAACAATAGCTCAGAAAAAAATTTGTCAAGATGCAATTATTCCCATCTCTATTGTCTCCTCACTGCCAAGAAATAAGAATTAAACAACTTAATTTTTTTCTGCATTCAGCAATCTGTATGACTGGTGTTAAAAATTCAAGGAGGAGTGAGTAGTCGTGTCTGTACTTTAAGTCCATCTGGATAGGACCCATGAAAGCTTGCACTTTGTGTAGCTCCATACTTCCTGTTGATGGCATTTGTTTTCCTTGTGAATGAAGTCAGTATTGTTGACTTCTCATAATATCACTCTCTCTGGAACAAAATACTATGGCAGAGTGAAGAGTGCTTGGAATAACAGTGGAGACACAGGTGGAGTTTTCAGTGTAATTTTGGCTGAAGATACTCTAGCAAGTACCTGCTTATGAAAAAATGCCTAGGGATTTTTAATGGGCAGTCAGATCAGCTGACTTTGAAGTATGGCGTCAGATGAAACCCCTGATAACGAATGGCTAACACTAGTGGGACTGTCAGTGCTTCTGCTTCGCCAGTAGATGTAAATAATTCCTATAGGAGACAATATTTCAATTGAGTTTATACTGCCCTGACCAGAGGATATCAAGACTCAAATGCTCAGTATGCATTCTGTCATCCTTCCCAAAATAAAAATCTCAGTTCTAAGGGGCACTTGAGATCTTGGCACTATGGAACAATCATTTATTAAAGTCATGTTTAATGAAAGGGAGATAAACACATGAAGCTGGAGTGTGACAAATAAAAGCATTTGTGCCATTGTAATGAAATTAGGCAAACAGAACAGGCTTGACAGCTCTGGGTTCCCCCTGTCAAACTGCATTTGTAATTCTAGCCTTGCATTCATGTGTGGCTGTGAATGGCACTGTTTCCCTCTTGATATAGTGGGCCTGGGCCCCTGAATGACCACTTTAATTCACAGGGAATTAGCTTTGAAGAGTATATTTTACAGGCATACTGAAAAGGATTGCAGTTCATTCTCACTTCTCCTTCATTGGCTTGAATATCCTTAATTGTGGGCCTATGTTTACTTCTATTGTATGTAAAGCTTTTGGTAACACTTATTATAGTGAGGTATTGATTTCAGAGGTACACAAAGCTTGCTTCCACACATCCCCACGGTGAGCTTGTATGCTGTGTTGTGCAATCTCAGCAGCCTTTTAAAATAGCTTGCTGTATTTATGCGTTCTGGAAACTAGAATGTAGGCTCCTGGCTCCTCAGCTTCTCCCTAGCTGTGAGAATCCAGTTCTCTTCGTCTGTTAAGAGCTTAGATTGGGGTAAGACAATGATATTTTGGGGAACCTGTAGGGAATGTCAGGTGGCTACTCTTTTTGATGACCTCTTATTTATCAAGTTTAGTAGACATTGCCATCATTATTTTCAGAACCTAGGACTAGAGATTGCTCTGATCACGTTAGCTGCTAGGTCAGACTATATAAGTAGCAATCTGTTCTCATTTCAGGTAAGAAAATCTCTAGAAATGTGCTACACACTGCACTGTCTTGCAAGGGCTGGTCTAGACCTTGCAAGAAAAACAAGACCAAAGCATTAACAAAAAACCCTTGGGGAGGAGAGATGGCAGAGGATTCTTTTCACTTGGAACCTTGACTGTACCAGGACTGTGCGGAGGGGAACATACTCTCAGGGACAAATGAATGCAGATCATCTAGTTTAGCGTTTTTACACTTGTTACCCTACATTAATTGGCCATTAGTGAACTGGATTTAAATGATGGACTAAGCTTCCTAGCTAGAAGAAGTCAAGGCATGTGTTTCATTGCAGGTGCAGGGTGGCAAGTGTTCCCGTCAATCTGGAGAATTTGTTTTCGGAGTGGTGAAACATGCGCCTCTTCTACTTATGAGCTGTAGAGCTGCTGAAATTTTAGTTTTACCGAGGGAGCTAGAACCAATATACATACAGTGTTCTGTGGCTGTTACCTAACTGACTCTATGTAAAGCAAATTCAAACTCTGCAAATTTTTAGAGGAACAAGTTACTGTAGTTCTGTTTGCTAGATTTGTTAATCTCTAAATTAACCAACATAATCACAGGACTAATTCAAAGGAGTTTCTCCTTTCTCTGTGATCCTGCATTTTGATCTAGGTGAGATGAAGCCAGTACTTATTCCCGCAGTTAAGACTTCAGAAATGCTTTTGAAAATCTGAAGAGTATGGTTACTCAATACTTTTAGATGGTTTTAAAAGGCAAGTACAATTTTGTCCTTATTCCTTGTAACTTTTCTTCTCTCTAACTTGCTGAGAGAGACTACAGGAACTTCTCATCCTTGGGTGAAAAGACAAAATGTTTTGCTGTTTGGTGGCTTAACTGAGAATAAAGCACATAAAAAGTAATCTAGGCCAGAAAAGCAGTGTTTGCAGAAAGTGTTTTTGAGGGTGAGCCAGGAAGCATATGCTGGTACCTCAGTTTTCTGACATAAATTCATTGAGCTCCTGTGCAAGAGTCCTAAAGAGCTGGATTTCTGCTCTGTTACAGTGTTGTCTTTGTCTTTTTCTCACCTGAAGAAGGAAAGAGAATGCTTATTTGTTGTAAGTAAGCAGGCAATGTAATAGCACATGCTTGAAGCGTTGCTCTTATCTGAGCTCGTCTGCATTGGAAAGGTGCGTGGGATTGAACTGAGACAGCCTTTCTGAAGGCTGGGCGTCAAAGGCCAACAGCTGCTGCATAAGAGGAGTCCAGGTCATGTGGTTTGGGTTGCAGTTGCCTGTCCTGGGGACAAATGATGTTGAAATAACTTGTCATAAACAATTTTTTCTCGTTCATTTACTCTAATTCGGAACGCATAGCCGATCCTGATAAGAGTCATTCAGGAGTGAAGAGTTGAACTGCCAGAGAAAGCAGCTTATGTGAGCGTTTTAGATCAGGAATGTGCCAACAGTGTACTAACAATAAGAAACCTCTTCCAAGGGGGACCTGCTGCTGTACTTCAGGAGAAAGGGGACGCCGAAGGTCTGATGCAGCTTGTTTGCTGAAGTGTCAGAATGGCTGGATGGGATTGCTGAAATGGGAGTTAGGTGCTTAAACATGAGTTGTTTAAATATCTTTATAGACATGTGTGTCTAAGCGCAAATAATCCATAGGATGAATGAAGGAAAGCACTGTGGTCTCAGAGGAATTCCATCTGCGTATTAAAATTGCCGGCCTGAAGAGTTGGCTTTCTGATATGCTACTTAAGATATTCTTTCCCTTCTTCTTGGTCTCCATGCACTGCTCTGGGCTAGCTGAGCATTTTTGGATGTAGTGCTGGTCTCTGTTTGCTTCCCTGAAATTTCATTGAAGGGACCTGTGTGAAAAGGATGGGAAGTGCTTTCCAGCTGGGCCCCAAAGCAGCCCAGGCTCTTCATGTAAGAATAAATCATGTTTTAATATAATTTTCCCTAGCTTTGAGTAGATTGAAAAGGAAGGCTGCTTGTAGGAATCCCTAGTGAAATTTTGATCTCCTTGTGGACACTTGTTCAGTTTTTTCCTCTTGTAATACCCTAGGCTGAGGTCTTGCCTGCAGGGCTGGTAGGTTTTGGGGTGGATTGGTTGTTTGTTTTTTCCCCAGAGTTCAAAGTCATTTTCTAAGCAGAGAACCATCCTGTGTTTTCTTGTCAAACACTGAGAAATCTCTTGCTAGGAAATATACTTGGAGAAGCATCTCTATCAGCAGTTCTCAAGTCTCTCACTGGTTATGGTTTCCTCACTTGTAATGCCTGAACCTGAATCTGACAGAGCAAGAATCAGAGAGTTGAAAAATCAGAACTGCTTTTTTTGGAAAACTTTTACAAAAGTTCAAGTATGTACTTCCAAACATTCAATATTTACTTTATATAGCCTTTGTTTTGGCAAAGGAATTATTAAAGTTTTAATTGATTCAGCTGTCCTTTCTGAGGTTCTTGAATATTTTCAGGAGAGCAGAGCATTGCTTTTACAGTTAGGTGCCAAAAAGATCAAGACTTTATGTAGTGTCTCTTGTGAAGTTTTAACTTGCTGGGTGGATCAATTCCCTTTAAAGACTATGGTGCTACCTTACCAAAGTATTGTGAAAAGAGCATTATTCAGTTCCAACTGTTCTGTGCTATAGATTAAACTTGAGCTCTGGTAGTAAAAGGTAGCATGAAGTGCACCTTGCAGTTGTAGTTATTGATCTGAAAGGACTGGCAGGTTGGTTCTGGATGCTGCCATGTTCAGTGTATATGGCTGTGAAAACCTTTTGGGAAGAAAGCTTCTAAACTAACTTCACTGAGATCAACAGGGTTGAGTTAAAAGAAAAGGATTGATCTTTGACTTACTGACTTGTTTGCAGAATTTTTACTTGGTTAAAAACTTCCAAGTTGCTTTAGTGCCACTTTCAGATGCTGTACTGATACTTCAGCCAATGAGAGTAATCTTCTTCAAGGCAGGATATAGCAAGAATAGCTACAGTATGAATGTTTTTCTGTGCTCCCAATCTTCCTATTGAAACAAGCACTGCTACTGAGATTGAGTTCTGCTTTAAACAGGGAGCTGGTGACCCCTTTAAGTCCTCAAGGCCTGCAAATGCTGCTGGTAAGAAGAGCTCATTGTAGTAATCAAGATGCAAACAATTAACAGCGTGATTCGTGTTTCACTGAAATTTAGAGCTTTCAAACAGTAGTACTTTAGTGGGTAGGTCTTGCACTAAAAATAAACTCTTAAAATATCTTCTTGTTTAGTATATTTTTTAGTTTTTTTTCAATAACACAGCACCAGCTATCCAGTCTGAAATAGTTTTACAGCGTACACAGTCAGTTTCAGAGAGCTTAATGTAAAATGCTGTGTTACCATAAAAGCTAGAGTCTCTGAATATCAGGGAAGCTGGCCAGAGTTGCTGTGTAATCAACAGTATGTGCCTAAGTTAAATCCTACTTATGACAAGCCATTTTGTGATCTTCATGTAAGTTGGAAATTTCAGTTAGACTGCAGAGGAATCTGATCTTTAACCGTATCAAGATTCACAGCTTTAGTTAAAAGTAAAAATTGAAACTCCCCCCACTCTTGTAAAGAAAACGTCTATTTATTGTCCCGAAAATGGATTAATGGAGAGTGTAGTAACCTATGTATTCTCTGCTAGCAAGTTTGTCTTCATCATCTCATTCCATCTGTGCAGCTATGTACGTATGCTGAAGTCCCGTTTTTCTTACTAATCAAGGTGCAGCTTTTCCATCCTGGGGCTCCCTGGATTGAAGGAGGCTGAGCAATCGACAGGATTATGATAGTGCTAACTGTTCTATAGAAGGGATCAGTTTTGGGGAAGAAGAGCTTGAGTGTTGATCCCTAGTAGTCTTACTATATTTAATGTTGTCCAAGTGCTTGTAACCAGACAAGTGTTCTATAAAGCACACTTAAATAAACATTGATGAAAGCATGTCTTATGATCCTCTGCATTTCCATGAGCTATTGAGAGGTCACACAATTGTAATGTCACACCAGGATATTATCTGACAAATTGGGGGAGTTGTTCTTAAGCCAAAAAGATTGAATCATCACGTTCCTTTTAACCTCTCACAAGTTAATGGTGTTGGCCTGATTTGAACTGGTGCCTGAAAGGTAAGAGACTGTGTAATGATTCCCAAAGTTCCTTTTTTAAATTGCAGTTTTGCTTTGGTTGACAGCAAAACTATTGCACTTTGATGTTGTTCTCCGTAGTCTTAACTATTTAAAACAAAAACTCCTGCACTACTCTTCCTCCTTTGCTTTCTCACCATAATTTGTTACAGTTATGTTAACATGCTTTCTGATAGGCTTTTTACTTTGATACTTAAGACTTTTCAATAGGAACTATGATAAAATGGAATTTCACCTATCTTAGAATCAGGAGGGTTTGGATTTTTTTTTTTTTGAAGTAAAATAATTAAGTTATGTTGGTAGATAGAAAAGCAGCAGCTTGTCTAAGGATTCAGGAATTTCAGGCTTTTTTCTCCCCCTCCTCAGTGAAGCTCATATGACAGATAAGTGCAATATTGGATCATCAAGAATATAAATGCCAGTGTTCCTGTGACAGTATTAGCCATTAGTCTTGTTAACTTTTATTAAGAATAAAATGTAGGTTTCAGCAAGTTGAGCCAAGTGTTTGTGCTTAAATATTTCTGGTCTCAGGATTATCCAAGTTACTTTTAATACACTCTTCTTTCCCTCTGTACTCACTGTATTGTGGTTGCCTTCACCTGCTTTTTAAAACTTTTTCTCCTAAATCCTCCTCAGGACTCCTCTTACCTTGATTCCTTGTGTTGGGATTTTTTGTTTGTTTCAGGGTTTTGTTGGCTTTTTTTATTTTGGTTGGTTGGTTTTTTGGTTTTTGGTTTTTTGGTTTTGTTTGTTTTTTTTTTAAGGAGGGGTTGTCACTTTCCCTAGTTGTGGCTATTTTTTTCTGTATTTCTTTTTCACTCCCAAAGCTTCCGTTGATCATCTTGAAAAGTTTAGGAAGCTCGTTAGTTGTTCTTTCTCCAGCTGAACAGCTCAGTGCATCTGCCTTCTTGTATTGCAGCTTTAGAGAGGACACTTGCTGTCCAAAGCAGCGAGTAGAGAAGAGTGTCCTTTTTTATTCTTTGATTGAGAGGCTTATATGGGTATTCTGAGAACAAGTCAGAAGGGGTTTTAAATTTGTTTATCTTGTGGGTTTTTCCTGTCTTTGCCAAGCAAGCCTCTAGTGTTGCAGAAATGCAATTTGTATTCAGGCAAAGAGCTGCAAGAGATCCAACTAACCTGGTTGTACATTTGTACTATGCATTTAATTAGCATGAGGCTATATGTGTAGTAGGATGTTACAGAAGTGGCAGAAGGTGGAGCAGGGTCTATATAATTCATGTGATCACACAATTCCAGGCATACTAGGAAGATGCAACCATATCTGCCAATTAATTAATTAAAGCATGAATTTAGGCAGCAGTGGCTCTGTGGTGTTTACAGGGTGTTCTTACAATAGGATTTGTTTTAGAAGGCTCCAGAAGCCTGTTTTGAAGATCATGAAAAGTGAACTTCACAAACCATTGCTTTTAAAAATATGTATGTATATATGTGTGTGTGTCTGTATATACATGTGTGTAGAGATAGAGAGAGAGAGCATATTTAAAAGCAACCCTGACCTTCCCACCAGCTTTCTGAAACTAAGCTATTGCAGACCTCTTTCCTCTGAGATTAAGCTTGCTGTAGATTCTTAAAGAGAAAATGAATCCTAATGAATCAAGTCTAATTTAACGTGTCTCTAAAATTATTTTTATTTTAACAGAGCTATCTGAAATTGAACCCAATGTCTTTCTTCGGCCTTTCCTGGAAGTAATCCGTTCTGAAGACACTACAGGCCCCATAACTGGATTGGCCCTCACCTCCGTGAATAAGTTCCTCTCATATGCACTAATAGGTATGTTATGTGGCTTCCTGGGATTTACGAAAATGTCAGCTAAATGCATCTCCTTGAGATGTGTCTTTGGCCAGGATACATGCTTGCAGTCTTAATGAAGAGATTGGGGAAATAAGAAAATTGTCATTAATGCCAGGGAAATAGGCCTCTGCAGTTTCTTAATATGGTACCTACTGGTCTTTCATGGCACTACAGCAGTGGCTGGAAACAGAGCCAAAGCTTCTAGTCTGCCCTGGCTGCTGTGTGTGCTTATGGCTCGCTGCTGGACTGTGGTTGTGTTTTTTAATGCACTCTGAGCAAAAGGGCCAGGGAGGGGTGAATACCAGCTTGGATTACAATGTTGTAATACACATAAACACAGCAGAATTTATTTAGTTTTGCGGAATATTATTTCTACTCTCGAGTGAGGATGTTTTTTTGCCCGGTCCCAGACCCTGTCCAGTGGTGTGCCAGTACTCTTCACTTGTTACAATTGCCATGGCAGAGATAGTTTTGCTGCTGCCCAGACTTTTAAATGCATGCATACTCTTTTATATTTGTGAAAGACTAATAATGTGCATGTGGACAGTTCCCATGGCTCAACTGACTTGTAACTCATTAGCTGGCTTTCTGTCTGCCTTCAGTGTGTCTTCCTGTTGTTAGTGGTGCTTGATTTTTCTGTGTAAATTCTGTTAGTACTTTTTGATCATACCTGTGTGAATTACAGAACTTGTTATCTATGTTTGTTTATACGTAGTCTTACTTGGAGAAAATTATTTTACATGTCTTCCTCTCCCCCAAGTTCAAATTTCTCGGTTCTTTTCCTCCCTTACACTGTAAGTGAACACTGCTGAATTTTTGGCACTATTGTTTTAAATATTTTGTTCTTTGGAGTTAGAATGAGGGAAGTTAGAGAAAGAAAGGCCTTGATGTAGATGCAGACCACTTTTGTGGGAAAGACACAAAATTAAAATGAGCAAAAATAGGGACTTGCAGGAAAAAATTTTTTTAAGAGTTTGATGGAAATTTATTGTATAAAGACATCAATTAGTGGGCAGTATTGAGTATAATTAGGTGGCAACAGATAACTAAAATGGTGCAATATTGGTGTTACCTCATAGGACAATAAAGAAATCTTAATAAATAAGCCTGTAAAGCATGTCCCTCTGAAGGACTAAACAATAATGCAAAACATTTTAGTTTCAACACAGAACAAGGGATGGACTCTTCTTCTGGGCTTTTATGGTCTGGCTGAGATCGGAACATCAAGCTGGTATCACATGTCCAGGCTAATGTCTGCACAGGCAATTGATTTGAGGCAGAAACAGGAAAAAATGTGGTTAAGAATTTGTAGCCTTTCTCTAGCTGCTTGTTATTTGGAGTATTAATTAGGTCACTCCAGCAAGGGCACATCCATCTAACTGTTCCTGAGTGTGTGTCTTTGTAGTAGACAGTGGAAAAGACCCTCTGCCTGGCTTTTCTTGTGGAGCAGAACCTGTAATCTAAGACCTCCGTTGCTGCTTCAGGTGACGTTCACAAGGGCCTTGTCCTTTGTGCTGCTCCAGATACCAGTGAGGCGGGGATTAGTGGTGCTGACTGAACAGCTGGCTAGAGCTGTGTTGTTAAATTAAAGCTTTTTGGTCATATATTTCTCTTTGTAATGTAAGACTAAAGGTAGCCTAAAGACTGTTTGTCTAAAGATAGAAAAGCTTAAAACTGTCCTTAATATAAGATTCTGTTTCCAACTGTACAGAACAAGGAGGGAAAGACTCTGGCATAACCACGGTGGGGAAATTTCAGTGCGGCTGATATTTGTGGTGCATTTTGGGTCTGTACAATTGACAGGTGAAACCAGCACTTTTTTCAAAAGCATCATTTGTTGTCTCTGTTCTGTGAGTGGATGGCTTTTGCTGTACACACTGGGTCAAAAGCCAGTGGGCAGTGAAAGGGCCAAACTCCTCTGATAACTATCTTTGTTTAAAATGACTTTCTTTTCCTATTTCCAAGGCATTTCATTGCTAATCCTTGTGCTATCTCACTGTTTTTCCTATTCTGTCACATGTCAGTAGGTGGTTATGTAGTTTTCAGGCCAGTATTCCTGAGGGGTATGTTTTAAAACCAGTTAAACCAGAATAATTATTGAGTAGCCTTTGAGACTTCTGATCTCTAGTAGTCAGAATTGCAAAGATCTGTTCTGAGATGTTGGATGCAGCAGTTCACTAATAGTATAGCGTATAATCGCAGCTCAGTTAGATAAAATGACTTGATGTCCAACATGCATGTATTTTAGTAGGAATAGTTAGCCTTACAGAGATTATGCTCTGCTTTGAAATAAATACTACTGTTTCAAGAGTTATAGTCGATAAATTGCATAGTGATTTTTAAAGTACAAGAAAACTGTGTGACAATACTGAACTCCCATTGATTTTTATCCCTGAGATTACTTATTTCCTTACTCAGCAGTTTTGTGCTAGCTAGCTAGCTGTCAGCCTTTTTGATGAGTTCAAACCCTAGCTATAGGAAGACTAGTGCCTGAGTTTCAGAACTGTATTTTTTGTATTTTCCTCAGAAAAGGTATGCGCTCTTTTTACAATACAGTGTGTCCACAGCAGCTTCTGGCTCCATTTCTAAAGTTAACTTTCCCTGGTGTTCCTGAAAACTACATTCTTGTGAGTTGCTGTTGTTCAGCTTCCAGTGAGAGGATCTGCTGTTTGGGAAGTTTAAAGCTTGTTCTCCCCTCTACTTTCTCTGTCGCCTTGGTGATTTACTTTCATTCCATTAAAGGTGTTATGGAGCAGGCTTCTGGATTTCCCTGATGGTTGAGAGCCTGGATTTTCTGCTTTGTGCTTGTTCTTTTGTCCACCTGTGTGAGAGTACACCCCATACGAAATGTGTATGTCTAAATGGCGTCTCCAGATCTTTGCATTGCAGGTGGCAATTTTCAAACTGATATTTTGCTTCACACAAACTCGGTTTTGTTAGTGATTCTGAGCAGGCATTGACGCATCTTTCTGTACCATTTTCTCACAAGGGAACAAAGAAGTGGGTTGATCTTTTTTGTATCTTCTTTCTGCAAAGTAGAAGTATCTGTGCTTTAATTGAACTCAAGAGGCTTTATAAATTGACCTGAATTTGTAGAGCTCTTCCAGGGAGCCAGAACTGAAGTAGTGAGGCGTGATGCGTGTTGGGAGAGAGGTGTGTTTATTAGTGTTGAAGGTAGTGTCTAGATCAGCAAAGCAATAGTCATAGATCTGTTAAAGAAGCATATGCACAACTTGCTTGCATTTCCTTTTCACACAGACTGTAACTATGACTAAATGTACCCCTAAGCCTAGAGCAACTCACATCTACTGGAAGAGGTGACAGTGAAGTGAATATGTGTTCTGCCTGTGGGAACCTTTTCTGCAGCATGTTGCTTTTTCTTCTTCATGCCTGCTTAGCTGCTTTCCACTGTAGTTGTTGAAGTTAGTTAACAGTGATGCTAATGTAGGTGCTGGCATTGTAACACCACTGGTCTTTGCCTGATTTAATTGAGGCAATTTAGAATGATCCTACATCACCATTGGTGGTTTAAGCTATTGTTTCCATTTGTGAATAAGAGTGCATGGCTCACCAACAAATGGCTGATTTTATTGCCTCTGGTACAAGTGTGGTAGCTTCTAACTGGATTATAAACCATTATCGAAGGTACACAGAGAACTGCCTTTGACAGCCAGGCCTCTTATCTAATGCTTCCCAGTATCAGAGTTTGGTATCCTGTTGAGTGCTGCTGCTCAAGCAGGTAAAAAATGGCCAATTGATCTTAAAACAGACTCCTTGATAGCTCAATGAGGTTTGACTGGCAAACAGGAGAGGAACTCACTCTCAACTATGCAAGATTTTTTTGTGTGTGTGTTTATCTGTGTGTGTGAGAGAAATATGTCAAAAGTAGGCAAGCTCTGCTCTTAATAGGGAGGTATAAGGCATGGCCAAGGTGAAGAGCTATTCTTATGCAGATTTATGGGATTCTGAAGTACGCTGATGCCGTTTCAGTTTTGTGCAACTATGAGCAGTTTCTTGTCCTGCAGCCCCTTGGAGTCCCCACAGCGTGATGGAGGCTGCTCTCTTTGGACCACAATAAGGGCAGCTTTCTTTAGTGCCTAGGGCTTAGCCTCTCCTAGGTGTGAACACAACTGGAGTCAAAGAGGGAGTCTGCAAAGCTTCTCTGCAAAGTATACAAGGTCTTGCTTGGTTCCTCTGTCAGCTTCATTCTTGCTGGCGTTCAAGAGGCCCCATTGCCAATTAATGAGGTATTAAATAGTGTTTAGGTTGTCTCCTTTCTTTCCTAATGACTGTTTAAGTAGGAAGGTAACAAGATTCTTGTCCAGTGCCATATTGTTTTAAGTGAGAATGAAATCAAAGTCAGAGGCAGCTTTTCTGAAGCCACTGTAATGTAGCATAAGATACAGTTACTAGCAACAATCTCATCCTAAACATTCTCTGAACTACACCATTGTTTGTAGCTACAAAAGGCTGAAATGGAGAAAAGGAGCCTTGATGAATGATTGAAGCAGGAGGCCTGCAACTCTGGCATCTAAACTGTGGTTGTGTCCCTCTACTGTTTTCTCTGGGGAAAGCTACTGGTCCGTTCCTTCCCCAGCTCCTGTTCCTCAGGAGAGATGTGGAACAAGAGACAGTTTTTCCTTCTCAATCTAGTGGAACCTGTTTGGCATTTCCTGCTCATGGGAGTAAATTTGAGGTTCCCTACGTTTAGGAGCTGTTTTCTCTTTGTTCCCAAGGAGGAACTGAATGCATTTAACAGCTGATTGTGCTATATCGTAGGGAACAAGACAGTCATACAAATTAACATCTAAAAACATACAGAGCCAGGAACAGCTGAATTGTAATTCTTTTCTTTGTTAGGTTACATCTTTTTGCAAATGTAAATAGACTCTTGATATCTGAAAGCTCCCACTTTTAAAAACTGTTAGTGGGAGGTGAGTTTGTAGCATCAACTCACTCCAAGTCACACAAATTAAGGACGCAGATGGCAACAAAGTATCTCTGTGTGGATGTCTCCCCACAGAGGTGGTAGGCTGTAGGTGGCCCTTCCCTCTCATATTTTTATTCTGTTACTCAGATCCCAGCCATGAGGGCACAGCGGAGGGGATGGAGAATATGGCAGATGCTGTCACTCATGCCCGATTTGTGGGCACAGATCATGCGAGTGATGAGGTTGTCTTGATGAAAATCTTACAGGTAAGTGGAGAGAAATGGTAATTACCATGATGGTTGCTGCCTATTGTGGGACATATCCTGTTACATAGAAATGGAGAGGAGGAAGCAATGTTTTGACTCTGTAGAAGCTTAGTGACAGACTTTATTTTTAAACAGATGGCTCATATACCTGTGGTAAAAGCTTTTCCAAATGAAAATAATTAAAAGCTTAAATGAAATTATTTTTAAATTAAGGGCTTGATAATGTGGTAGCGTTGATAATCCTGCCTTGGGCATGGTCTGTGTTAGGGAGGGGTAAATTAAGCATATGGAGCTCTCAAACTTATTTTTGAGAAAAAGTCTTCGTAGAGACAAACCTATGAACCATTCACCTCTTTGGTCTATGTACTTTTGAGCAGATAGCTAGTTACTGAATTTAAATATTGGGTAGCATGCAGCATATCAGGCCTCTCGTAGAAGTGGGTCAGGAGATCATTCTTGTCTCTTAATCTGTTTCTTGAGCACAGCATTCAGTTTGAAATGACTCCTGGAAAACCCTTAGGTGTTCTGCTCATGGCAGTCCTTCTCGAGGAAGACAGCCTTCTCTTGGAAATGCATGCAAGTGTCATTGTACCATGGGATACATGTGTGCTGTTCTTTGCAGGTTTTGAGGACCTTGCTTCTCACTCCAGTGGGAGCCCACCTCACCAATGAATCTGTGTGTGAGATCATGCAGTCCTGTTTCCGCATATGCTTTGAAATGAGACTCAGTGGTAGGTTTGTTCATACTTCTGCAGTTAAGAAATTATTGGATTTCCTCAACATTAACTAGTTCTGTTGTAGAACACGCAGCCGCGGAGAGCTGCTGAGCTTTATATTATTGTGTCTTTCTACAACTTCATGGAAAATTTGTTGGGAATTCACTGTACAACTTTGAGTGCTCTTTTCCCCCAGCTCTGTGGCGCCACCTTGTGATTATATGCCCATTTGCAGTAGTGCGGTGTTGGAGCTGATTTTAATAAATTTGCCGTAATCTCTGTAAACAAGGCTCAGAGGGGAGTCTGCTTGAAGAAGCCTCTCGATAATATCACACTGAGTAATGACACCTGTGTTATTTGTTTTTGTCTTCGCAGAGTTATTGAGAAAATCTGCAGAGCACACTCTGGTCGACATGGTGCAGCTGCTCTTCACAAGGTAAACCTGCTTGTGTTTGCCTCAGCATTGCTGAGATGGCCCTCTAAGGACAGAAAGATTCCACACTTCCACTTCAGGGCCCTCAGAAAAATCATCCAAAGTGGTCATTATTTAGAGGTGGAAGGGGATGAAGGGTTTGGCACTTTTCTCTTCAGCTGACCCTGTCAGGCTGCAGAGAGACAGAGGTGGGGAAGGTTGCCTGGTTTAAGGTATCCTTTGAGGAGAGATGGACAGCCAAGTAATGAAGAGCTTTGGGATAGGGAACCAGTTTGAGGACAGGGAATGCAAATGTCACTCAAAAAAAAAAAAGTGCTGTAAAAAATATAGCTCTCTTCAGGAGAGAGAACAGAAATGGTGTTGAATAGCTGCATGTTGCTTTCAAGCTGAGAGCTTTGACTGCACATATCAAATAGAATTTTAAACTCTTGAGATCATATGTCTTGGACAAATGTTCTGCCCTTTTCAACACTCTTCAGGTAATTAAGATTACTTCTTTTAAACTCAGGTAAGTTATTTAACTTCAAAACTGTTTCTTCAGATAGTGAAGTACTCATAGACTTTCTCTGGATATTGTAAAACGGAAATACGCAGATGTAGAAATACTTTTGGTAGGAAAGGATTGTAGTAAAACTGACAGCTTGTGAAACACAGCTCTCATAATATTTTTTTTCCCCCATTGTCACACTCAGTTCCAGTGGGATCTCAAGTCGTTTTTTTTTTCTCTGTGCACCCTGCATCATGCAGTGCACTGGGTAAATATGGGGCACAGTCAGAATCAATCTCTCCAAAGAGGAGAGACTGCATTACTTTTTCTCCAAATGCATATGTGAATTTTACTTGGTGCTTATTCATTACTCATTGTGTATCCTTTCCTTTGTCCTTTTTGTTAAGGCTTGGAGACACCACCACAGTCTGTGCCTGTGGACATTGGGATAAAGAAGCAAGGCAAAGACAGCAACTGCAGGGGGGGTTGGCCATCTTGCTTTCCAGAAAAAGAAACAGCCAAAGCTGTGCTGCAAGGCTTTTATCCCTTCAGCAAGTGAAGATAGAACTGTAGTAAAGGAACAGAGGGGAGACCAGAGTGTGTGGAGTTGTAGAGCTGTACACATTTGTCATTTGGTAGCACAGGTGAAAGCAATCTACCTCCTTTACTTCTAAGACAGGAATTGCTTAGCTCAAAGCATTTAGCTTAAACTTGGATCCACCGTGCACCATAATTGTGTTTATGTGATGCAGAATAGAGGATAATTACTGGGGTTTCTACAAAGTTAATGAAAAGGGTCACCATGACTAGTAAAAACATGTACACTACAAGAGTCCTGGTGTGGATGACACTCTGACTCAGCAGCTGTTTTTAGCAGCATCAGAGAAAACTGTTGTGAACCAATCTAATTAGTCCACTGGTGAAAACATACACTGAAGGAAAAGAAACTGTACTTACATGACCATTAACAATGAAAATCAATATAGCAAAACTGCCATTAGCAGTAATAGCATGCAAAGCACCTCTCATCTATACTTGTTTTTTTTCCCTCAGCAGATTTTGTCAGGAAAAAAACCTAAGAGCATATTTTTTTGTGGAGAAAACCTAATTTTTGTTTTCTAGTATCTGCAGCGTGACTGGAGAGACCAGTCTATTTTTTCACCCTTCTGGTTAACCCAAGACTGTTCTTTGTCTTTCAGGTTGCCTCAGTTTAAAGAAGAGCCTAAAAGCTACATGGGAACGAACATGAAGAAGGTAAGACTCAGCACTGTGTTGGCTGTTCTGCTCTTGTCTCGGGCTTGCGCTTATTTCTATATTGTTTGTTTTCACACTTGTGTTTCTTCATTCCTGCAAGTCCCTAGTTCACTGAAAGAGCATGTTTAACCGCATAAATGGATATAGCTGTGGGATTAAGCCCACGTAGTCCAGTAGTGAATCTTGTTAATGATACTACTGCCTAAGTGAGTCAGTCCGGATTCTGGGAACAGCCATCAGCTGCTGTGGGCTAGAAAACCCCAGCAAGTTATGAGACTTGACGGTGATGTCGTCTGATCATATGCTGTCTTCTGCTCTCTCTCCAGCTTCTTTCTCATCTTTCTTCATTCACTACAGGTCTAATACTGAGTTCTTGGCATGTCTTTGTCCAGTTCTCCCTATGTAGAAAGGAAACTTTTTAAGGCTGGTGAAACAGCATGAAAAGATTATGAAATTGGGATATTGTAGAAAAAGCTTTGGTGGGTTCTAGAAGGGGCAGCATTCTGTAGGAAAAACCTTAGTTCACATGGGCAATGCTATATCTCTGTTAGCAGGCCAAATCGAAGTAGATTGTTCATTTTCTGCCTCTCCCTAAATGCAGTTTTCTGAGGGTGGAAAGTCCATGTTTGTTCAACACCACCATCTCTCTCTGTACAGTGAGGTTTTTAGCAGCTGGATTCAGTATGGCAAATACCATAAATGTGACCTTACATGATTAATAATGTAATAATTTCTTAGATGGAGGTCCACTTGAGGAACTCCATATATACTTCTATATGTCTATATTCTTTATACTCCATATAAAGAATGTCAATAAAGATACAGGATTCTACTGTTGAGAGCAACAGGATGGGAGGAAGAGTGCTGGAGAAGAAATAACCACCTTTGAACTTATGCTGAATATATTTTTTATAACATTATAACTTCCACTCTGTTTTTATTTTTAATGAGTTGAGAAAAGTGGCAACATTGGGTAAATGTACATTTCAGAGCCAGTATAACAGTGTTTTGAGAGACTGAATGCTTACTTGTAGGAATCTGAAACTAGCTTGGGGCTTTACTACTTGTGTTGTAACCTAATGACTGCTTGTTTCCCTTGCTGTGGGAGAAAAGTGGCAAGATTTGTGATGATGGTAGGCTGGCCTAAGGAAAGCTAAAAGAGATCAGGCTAATGTACTGCAGATGTCAGAATTTGTCATGGTCTGTGTACAGAAGGTGTAAAGTGAAGGTGAATTTGAATTTAGGAAGGCTACCCTTATCAAGTGATGGCTGCACCCAGCTCGGTTAAGCGATGCTCTGTCTTGTGTCTGATCTGTGCAGTTACCTTGTACTGTCTCTTTGCTGTGCATGCCAGGAGTCTGCCCTGCAGCCTTGCACTCTGCCAGGTTATTCTTCTCTTTGGGTTTATTTTGCTTTGTTTAAACCATGCATTTGCCTGTCTTTCACAGATCTCTTCATGTCTCCTCAGCAAACTGGAACTAAGTAGTGGGGAACATCCCAAAGCCCTGAACCAGTTAGAGAGGGTATTACTCTTTAAGAACCTGAAGGTCTCTCTCTCCCTTCTCTTTTCTTGCCTTACTCCCATCTTCATTCCTTTGTAAACACCACCTGAGAGATAGTTAAGTTGTGTGCAGCAAATCTCCCTCCACTCGTTTGACACAGCATGGCTTTTGGGGACAGTGCATGCAGTGGTTGATTTGCAGTGTTGTGGCTGCAGCTGGGGCAGGCTTGGGAGGGAGAGACCCTTGTTTTACTGCAGCGTTCAGTGTCTTGGGGAGTGCCACCTAAGACACCATCATGGCATCCTGTGAAGGAAGTGAGTGGAAGGGCATGGGCAAGACTTGAGTCCTCTATGACAGTGATAAACTGAAGAAAAGAAACAAAAAATGTAGATTGCTCTCTGAAGGCTCAAGTGCTGCGTGTCCTAGCTGTTGATCTTGGTTATAGATGTAGCAACATACCTGAGGAGTCTTTTGACCCATCGTGCCTTAAACAGTTTTACTCAAGGTGAATTTCTGAGCTTTGTTACTTGGTACAGGGCCACAGAGTTCAATGCTCTGTAAAGCTTTTTTGAAGGAGACTGTTGTACATTTTCAACGTCTTTGGCCGTGTTTCTACTGAAATTAAATAAGATTTCCAGAGCAGTGTTTGCTAATGGGGGATGAGTGGGGCTGAACTGAATTACAAAATGTGTTAGTCCCTGCTAGTTCCCCTAGAAAATACCTCGAAGGAAATACTGTAGGCTTGCAGATTGTTGGTTTTGGACCAATCATAGAAACTCTGAGAAACTAGCTTAGGTGAGACCCTTCTCAGTTTTCCATGTTGGTTCATAAACTTAATGTAGCTTTAGTTCTTGTCTACCATTAGTGCTATTTGGTCCAAAAGGAGCTGAACAGAACATTTAGAGATGCATTTGCCATTCTTTTGTGCTGTGTCTATGGTCAGGATAGTTTAGAAGCACAGTGGCTGGAGACTCACAGATTTATGCAGACTTACACAGAAGAAAAGACTAAGAAATGTTTCCCTTTGCAGTAGAAAGTGTTGTAGCTAAACATTGGGTTCTGCAGTGGGAGAATCTGAATCTGAGTTTTCAGAGATTTTGGGGGTGGATTATGTTCATAGTTGCCTAAGATGCATAAATGCATTTCACCAGGTAAACTTCATTAGTTGTTGCAGTACAGGTAGGTAGGTAAGTGAGATGACTGGACTGCATCAGTGTCTCCAGGACCTGGATCGTGGACTGCGTTCTTTTTGCATGCTTTTGTGTCTTGAACGCTACTTGGTGTGCTGACCAGTTCCGTGCTGCATCTAGAATGAGCTCATGTTTTAGTACAATGACTTTAGTTACTAATCATTGGCCCCTGCCCTTTTCTCTTGAGGCTTACAGTATCTTATGGAAAAACAAACGAGTGCAGGTAAGGTGGCTTGTAGAAAAATTAGATCTCACAAACCCTTTAAAAGAAACTTGTAGTATTCCATTTTTCTTCACCTTCCTATACCTTAGCTGGAGTTTTATTGTTAAAACCTCATCTATCAAAGGAAGCATTTGGAGGCTTGTATTTTTTTTTTCCTTCTGCAATTTTATGTACACATTTCTTTATGCACAGGTAACTCAGATAAATGTAATAGAGTCTGTACTGAGTTCCAAGATGAACGAACAGTAGCTGTGAGCTCCCTCTCTGATTTCTAAAGGGTAGTTTTTAAATGCTATCTTCGGGTGTTTTTACTGTGGAAGTATGAGCTTAATCTAATCTGAAGGACATTGATAATTAGAAAACTGATGCAACTATAATGTCACTGAACATTGGAGAGAGAAGGAGAGTTTCAGATTATGTTTAAAATTCAAGATATTTTAATGATCTATTAAATGCCGTTTACCTGCAGCATTTAGACAAGAAAGCAACCTTAGGTTTAAAATCTCAGCCTCTTAACAGGCAGCCAGGCTTTCTAGTGAAATCAGGAAATGCCTTGGTATTGAAGGTAAAAGCAAGCATTAGAAATAGTTCCTTTAGTCAAAGACAAACTGTACAGATTTTTCTGACATTTTTATACTAACATAAAAAGCAAGAAGTCATGGGATTGTTACCTTTTAATTCAGTACAAAATATAGAATGAAAGATGTTACTTTGC
The DNA here is from genome assembly GCF_000690535.1 of Cariama cristata. Taxonomy (NCBI): domain Eukaryota; kingdom Metazoa; phylum Chordata; class Aves; order Cariamiformes; family Cariamidae; genus Cariama; species Cariama cristata. The sequence continues at coordinate 74,162 of NW_009634057.1, forward strand.
TGTCCTTTACATGTATTGTTTTAGAATTCCCAAGCTCAAGTTTGTTTGTTAAAACAACATATAGCCCCTTAACACTGGTGAAACATTTCTGTTAAGCATTTTGCTTCCACAAGGTTTTTTGTTTGTTTTTTTTTTTAAGACATGCAATTGTCATTGTAGTTTGCTCTTATTTATAAGAGATAGCAAGAGAAAAAAAAAGGGGGGTGTGTGGGGAAATTATATGGGAGGTAGTCCTAGGTAATCCTAGTAGGTAATTCTAATGAAAGGATACCTGTTTGTGTAGAATGTGGAATACTGGATGGTATGAGATGGAAAATACCTACTTGGGTAATCTCACCTGTCTGTTAAACTGTCAAAAAAGCCTCCCAAAAAAACCCAAAACCACTCCAACCACCCCCCACCCCCTCAAAAAAAAAAGAACTAACAACAACAAAAAACCCAAATAAATTTAGATTCTTGTCTGAATGCTTTATACTTTCATTAAATGTTTGGGATTCTTTAAAAATCAACTGAGCTTTTTTGCTTGCCTGACTAAATGGTTTCCCATCCATGTGAAGCTGTTGTGACTCAGTCTCTGAAAGATGGCACAGGTTCATCAAAATGATGACAGATGGGCACATGTCTTACAAACCTCAAAAAGAGGAATCTTGGAGTTAATACAAAGCACAGGCAATCACTAAAAATGGATATTGTGTCTGAGGAAAAGTGCGTTTTTGAAAAGGCTAGTGTTGAACTGAGATGGTATTTGGTGTTGTGTGAAAGGAGAGATCAGAAATAGTAATTAAATTGTCAGCTTGAACCTTCTGATAGAATGGTTCAAAAGTTACCTTTTTCTCAGGAACATGACTGAGGGTAAAAGGAGCGGGACAGACGTGGTTAGCTCATAGCAATATCTTGTCTCTATTTTGCCGATTTAATTCAGCACCCTGCTGCCGCCACCCAGTTCTTATTAGCAAGTAAATTTTTACCTGGCAAATCATGGAATTATGTGAAACAGACTTTCTTAGGTTTAACAAACACATAATGCTTCCAGGTTTCCTTCCTACTTGAAGTAGTTTGGTACAATGAACCGTAAGTCTTCAGATTTTATTTTATAAGTTACTGAAAAGGGAGAAAAAAATAAATATGGCTGTTTCTAGAATAGTTGGTAGGTAAAGTAAAGCTACCTGGTCTAATTAGCAGCTTAAGCCTTTAATGAATAAAACTATTGCTAGTATTTAAAGCTCGGAGAGATCTTTAAATGGAAGGGGAAACTAATAGAGATGAAACATTAGGAATTGGCAAGAATGAAAGATAACACATATTTTATATAGCCCTGTGAAGTAGTGAATAGGAAAGTTGAGAGAGCTGACAATTTTTACATGAAAGGATTGTGATCCATAAGCATTTAAAAACATTTTGAAATCTACAAAAATTTATTTTTAGGTGTGTGCTTGTCATGTAAGTGTTTGCCAAAAGCTGTGATTTAGAAGGAGATTCTTGCTGCAAAATTTGGATGTAGTAACAAGGAACAAAGTAATTCTGAATCTGTTGTTAATTAACAAGCTCAAGGAAACTGTAGCATAGCTAAAACTTGGGGATTAGTTGTCAAACAAATAGAATTTGTGGTGCAAAGAAAAGTTACACCAATGGTTTACTGCACTGGGACATAACATTTTCACAAGCTTTGTTTAAATGAGAAAAATTACAGGCTGTGTACAGTGAGTTAAAATTCTAAGCTGGAAAAGGGAAAATGGAAAAACAGTAGTGGAGCCTAGAAGGTTTATTGACATTTAAGAGGAGTAGTAACTGGAAGAAGGCAGGTTGCAGAAAAAGGAAGAGACTAAAGAATATAGCTGTCTTCTAGAGAATTTAAATCTGATGCTAGGGATATAAGAAATAAGGAATATTGTAGCCTAAAATATAACTTAACTGTGATAAATTTACAAAGAAGAATACCAAGTAGGGACGGGTCCTGAAACTTGCTGAATGGTTTCCCCTACATGAAAGGTACCTGTTCAGTGGTTGAATTTTCACCTCAATTTGAAGAGGTCTGACAGCGTCAGAAAAGCTGACTGCAGCTACCAAACCCCCCAAGAGTACATGCAATCCTGCAGTTAGAGGAACTTACTTTAGAAGGAAGCTGTTTTCAGGCCCGCCGTTGACATTGTCCATGTGACTAAATATCACACTGCTTTTAAGAAGTTCTGGAGCATCTGTGCGTGCCTGCAATAACAGCACACTGCAGCAAGTGCCACACAATCTGCATTGCTCCTACTGTGGTTCTTGTTTGCCTGGTCAAAGATCTGTGTAAGAACTAGAAGTAGGATCCTGGTGAAGAGGATGTCAAGGTTTAGGTTAGATTTAGATCTGAAGAGGAATAATGAGAGAAGGCAGGTGAAAGCGGAATATGGTTTGTTTCTAAACCACTAGGGTGGTATTTGCAAAGTGTCATGCATCAGGAGGGAGTGAAGTGTTAGAGAAACACTTGTTAATAGTGAAAGATATCTGGAGGAAAGCAAACATGGCATTGCTGTGAAGAAGAAGAGTGAATTGAGCAAGAGATAAGTGACAGAGCTGCAGACTGCAGCGTAGGACTGGATGCTCAGGCTTCATTCTCAGCCTTCATGTATAGATGGTGAAATTTTAATTGAATGTCAAACCTAACTAGTACTTGCTTATATACTTTAATTGATGCCCTTTAGAAGTCTGGAAACATTGGCAAAAGTGAAAAGATTTGAGATGTGCCCATAGGTCTAAGAGAATTCTTTATCCTAATGCAAAGCTAGGAGGTCTTGATAGGGAAGAGGGAGTGCTGTGATAATTGAACTGTTAAGTGTATGTTATAGCAGAGTAACTGCACTAAGTTGTCCCTTGATTCAGGCATGGAGTGTTGGCTAATGTGTAGGTAGTGGGGAGTCAGGGACTGGTTTGCATGATTTTGAGGTGCTGATTAATTTGCGTGATATATTTAAGTGCTGTTGCCTGACTGAAGGTTTTTAGACAGCGTTTGTGATTGGCTTGTGTAATCCGTTGTGCTATGTGGTTTTGCTATACTGATATTCTTAATCGTTACTGGTTTTCAGTTGAAAATGAGAGCTGGAGGAATGAGCGAATCATCAAAGTGGAAAAAGCAGAAGAGATCACCAAGGCCTCCCCGCCATGTAACTAGGGTCTCCCCTGGGACAGAACAACCAACAGCCAATGCTAGCAACACCACAGGTAAGTTGAAATCTGTTTTCAGAGACCAGACAGCACACGTTCCAGAGCTTTTTTGGAATCTGTCTTTATTTCATTTCTCTTAACATGTTGTTTTGCATTAGATTTTTTTTTTTTTATGTATTTGTTCTCAGCAACTATAGCAATAAAATATACCATAGATTTTTCAGGTCTAGGAGAAAGAGTTTGAAGGAGATGGAATACATATTGATGGAGGAAAGCATGGTCCTGTGGCTAACTTCACAGCATTTCTGTGCCTTCAGTGTGCCTTACAGGGATAGTTTGTACAAAAGGGAATGGGGATTTGGAGAGGTGGCTGAGAATGCGTGAAGAAAAAAGGGAAAACAGTAGGGGGAACAGGAAGAGTACCTGAAAGGGGATTGTGCGCAGGAAACTAATGGGTATACACATGAATCCTTTTTCACATGTTTTGATTCAGCCTGCAGAAGTGATACAATATGTGACTAGTGCTGTGAGCTCAAAAATATAATGCTGGTGGGCTTCCATATTGTATAGGAGTAGACTAAATAGTTATAACTGTTTCTAACCTCTCCTCTGGATAAATGAGTCCCTTCTGGCTGCAAAGTACTCTGTCTCTTGTGCAGTCTACAGTTTGATGCTCAGACATAAACATTAGCGGTGAAAGGAAGCAGACGGGAAAATAGAAACAATAGTTGTGTAAAAGACCTAGTTCTGACACTTGTTCTGTCACAGGAAACTAATCCGTGTAGTGTAAATGATCCCAAGTGTGTTTCTACACAACAACATGATTGGTGAAAACTGAGGAAATAATAAATGCGATCAAATTGCATATAACTCAAAGCATTATAACTCCTGTAACATTTTAGAGAGAGAGTTGAATTGTGTTACAGAGCATGTCGTTAACTCTGACCTTGTAATGCTAGGTAATGTATTAATGGTGCTTTTTAGGTCAAAATCCTGGCTTAGCAGGTGAAGAAGAAAAGATTGCAAAATTGATCATGTATTCCGTTACGTTTCGTAAAAATCAAGTAACGTCCTGTTACTTAAGACATTTCCAAAAATCAAGTCATCAATAAAACACCACTGTGCAAAACCATACACATGTCACATGTAATTTCATAACATAACTCTGGTTTGTGCCATTATTACTGTGCACTGCAGTATATCTTCTCTTTTTTAAATACTTGTTTTACGTTTTTTAAGTTCTCAGAACCGCGAGAGCTGCAAATATGTGGGTTTCTTCTAAAGGAAAACTTTGATTCTTGGAGTATTGTCTTGTATTTAGAAATAGTAAAAATCCTTCACTGCTCCATTTCAGACCCATTTGAATTCTATTGCAATTCCATTCGTTTAGGGAGAATTAAAGAAATAGGTCTTGCCTTCCAATCAAGTTAAAATTCTCACATTGAAGGAATAAGTAGTTCTTGATATAAGTTTGAAGTGGTTGTGCCATTGTATCAAAGAGTAAAGTACACCTTTTGGACTATTTTCAAATTCCTGCTTAAGGATAGAAACTCTCTGCACCCTTTATCTAACTATGTGAATTACCTTATTTACTGAGTGTGTTAGATTCCAACTATTGTGTTTTAATTTGGAGAACTGCTAGTATCTCACCTGTTAATCTATTTATTTCATTAATACCTAGCAAAAGATTGCTTCGTTTATCTACGTCCTCTACATTAATGTGTAACTGTCTGAGATCACTTGTAGTGTGAAGTAGTGATCAAAATAATTCTTTGTTGCTCTATTCAATGTATGAATTCATGGTCAAGGGACAGAATAATACTGATCTTTTTGCTTCCATTTCTCATCAGCAAACGGAGTTACTTTCATAGATGCTCCTCCCAGCTCTTCTGGGAGCTCAGAAAATGTTTCATCTGCAGTCAGTGCTGCTACAGACAGTGGTTTGGAGTTGTCCTCACAGACTACCTCCAAGGAAGACCTGACAGACTTGGACCAAGTTGCTTCTTTGGGACTTAATGCAAAAAAAACAAAGTCACTGAAAATCAAAATCAGCCCGAACTCCAGGTACGTAGATATAAAGAAAATTTCCAACTCCCAGCATAACCAGTTGTGGGTTTAGCACAGTTACTCTCTTTCTGTCTCTCCTTTTGGTCATAGGGTATATATTCTATTTCAAGGCTTAGAGTCAGAATAAAAACATTCTTTGCTGTAAGTGATTTGTAAATTTGCAAACATTCATTCTTTGTTTTCTCTTGAGACCATCCCTATTGGCTCAGAAACGATAACTGTGCAGCCCAACAATGCACCTACATAGCTAGTTTTACTCCTTCCGATACCATTAATCTTAATTAAAGGAGAAACTGTTAGAGGGAAATACAGAGGAAATCTGCAGAACTTATTATCTTTAGCGAACAATTTTACTTGAGTTTGTAGAAATTCAGCTGTTGGTGTTTGTGCATGTCCATTGCTGTTACTGTGAAATACAACAAACCTGAACCAAGGCCTTCATCAGTAAGTTTTCCTCTGTAAGCCTTTCTTTTAGTCTGGTGCTTGTTAACTCTTGTTTTGCTTCTTTCATTCTCAAATGACTGATATCACTGAAGAATGAAAGTCTGAGGGAGGAGAAGATCCAGTCAGCTTCTGTTGAGTCTATCCCTGAGGTCCTAGAGGAGTGCACATCTGTAGCAGAACATTCTGACTCTGCCTCAGTTCACGACATGGACTATGTGAATCCCCGAGGAGTACGTTTTACTCAGTCTTCCCAAAAAGAAGGTGAGAGGTGGGCAATGTTGCTAGAGTCCTTTCTCCTTTCCACTATTCTGTTTCACTTTCTGCAAAGAGGATGATAAGCTCGTGTTCCTCAGTGAGTCTGTAACAACTTCATTTGTAACACTTGTTAGGCACCTGCAAAAAGGAAAAAACAAAATTAAGTGTGCTAATCTCTCTTTTACCTTTAGGAGCAGCACTGGTCCCGTATGGGCTGCCATGTATTAGAGAACTGTTCCGCTTTCTTATCTCACTCACCAACCCTCATGACCGCCACAACTCTGAGGTGATGATCCACATGGGGCTGCAGCTGCTAACTGTTGCCCTGGAGTCAGCACCCATTGCAAACTGTCAGTCCCTCTTGGGACTTGTGAAGGAGGAGTTGTGCCGGCACCTATTTCAAGTGAGTCTGGTCTATGGTAGCATGGCATATGGCACTGGGGAAGCAGATACTAATTTGCATCAAAGAGTCTTGGAATTTAGTATTCTGAGGTTTGGGAGGTCTCAGTCTTCAAATGAGCTCTATGCTGCATTGTAATGAGAGTTCTGAATTGCACCAGTGAAACAGTGCTGTTGCAAAGCCAGAGGGGTTCTCATGTGCAATTTTCTTCAGTCCAGGGCCAAGAAGGATGAAAGTGATTTGAATGAACTGTTACTGTGGGATAACACTGTGTTTTGGTATAATTGGTTTTGAGGTAATTATGGATGCAAGTTACCTGCTCAGTAGTAGGCAGAACCAAGCTATTAATTGCACAAGGGCCATCTCAGAGGCAGGTCTTCTCCCAGGTTCCTTTTCCACTAAAAGGATCTGTGGACTTGGCAAAAGAACAAAGTTGTAGTAGGAGAAGTGTTACCACAAGCAGGAGGGAATTAAGTACATTCATCCTCACTATAAAAAACCGAGACCAGATGATTCAATAAGGGATTGTTTTTTGAAATACCATTCCTATGGGAGGCAGTGTGTGGATCTCGAGGCTGTTGCAGGTGATGCCTGCAGTGCCACAGTACTGCTACTTGTAGCGCATAATAACCAGCCTTTGTAATTCATAGAGGGTTTTTTTGTTTCTTGTTCAGCTACTGAGTGTTGAACGGCTCAATCTGTATGCAGCCTCCCTCAGGGTGTGCTTTCTTCTCTTTGAGAGCATGAGAGAGCATCTGAAATTCCAGCTGGAGGTGAGTTTTTTGAGTATCACTGGGTGCCTATTAATGGTTTATTGGGCTTCAGTTAAATGCATATAGCTAGTCAGTAAGATACAGTCTAAATACCAATTTATCTTTGTATAAATGACTCAGTGGGATATGGGTAGACTGTGTAAGCCTTTTCTTGTTGGATAATAAAAAGTCTTTGAGACAGGTGTACTGTACTGCCTGCCTTCATACTGGTTTTTTTAGAACGGTAAATCCAGGTGCACTGAATGGTAGAACTATTTGAAACCTTTTTACAACCTCCTTCAGAATGAGCCATCGTTAAAGGTGAAGTGTCACATGGGAAGATGAAGCTTAAATCTCTTTCTGTAGTCCTCAAAGCTATTCACTGTCCTGCTTTCTTTTTTTCTTTCCTTAAACTGAGCTGCCCTGTGTTTCTGCCAGATGTATGTCAAGAAGCTGATGGAAATAATCACTGTGGAAAATCCAAAGATGCCCTATGAAATGAAGGAGATGGCTTTGGAAGCCATTGTTCAGCTGTGGAGGATTCCCAGTTTCGTGACCGAGCTCTACATTAACTATGACTGTGACTACTACTGTGCCAACCTCTTCGAGGAGCTGACCAAGCTGCTCTCCAAGGTGCTGCCGGCCTCGGTGGGCTGGAGGGAGGGAGGGAGGGAGGGAGCAGCGAGATGCCAAAGGGGCAGCCAAACGAGGGTAGGCGCAAATGCAGAACTTAAGAATGGGAGTGCTTGAAACATTCGGGGTGAGTAGTATGTAGAAATTAAGAATGCCATTTAACATTTGGAAGCAGAAGAGAAAATAATAGCCATGATGCTTTCATAATGTCAGAGCAGATAAACCATTAAGTCTATGCTAGAAAGCTTTGTATGAAAAGTTTAGTGTTCTGTTGTATGCTTTAGGCTTCCCTACCTGGGAGGGGGGCAACTTCCTTCCCCCATTATGGTGAGAGAGGCATGAAAGTTGATTAGTACTTACATTTTATTTCCCAGAATGCCTTCCCAGTTTCTGGACAACTGTATACTGTCCATCTGCTGTCTCTGGAAGCATTGCTGACAGTGATAGATAGCACTGAGGCACATTGCCAGGCCAAAGTGCTGAGTAACATACATCAACAAGAGAAGGAAGTTGTCAAATCCAGCCCAGAAACCATGAACAGCACCAAAGAAACAAGCAATAGTAAGACCCCTTTCTTTGATATTTTGATATTAAGCTTAGTCTTGTGCTAAACTTGTAGATCTCGTTTTGGTAGCTGACGTAATAAACTCCTTAAATATGTGTTTTCAGTCTTCCTGTTGCATGTTTTAGAACTACACACTGATGTTAATAAACTTGCTATTTGTAAAATTTACAGATATTAAAATGTGTCCTTCATGTGAACCTTTATATAAAGGCCATGTCAAGACTGGCAGTCACAGCAGAAGGAGGGTATGCCATAGAATTCATGTAGACAAAATACTGAGGGTACTGAGGAATCGCAGTTACTGGGGAGAACTCCTTTGAATAAGCACATGTTCAGTTTAGAGAGATTGGTTAATTATTTCTCTGTTAGCTTTTTCCGTGGCTTGCAGGTTTGTTTATGTGTGGGTTTTGTTGTTGGTTTTTCTTTTTTTAACTTCTACAGGTAATGAGAGAGTACTCAGTGAGGGAAAATCTTCCAGTGCAGTCTCAGAGCCAGCTGGGGCATGTCCTCCCACCAGTGGATGCCTTATGGCTGACCAGATGAAGGAGGGCTGCATGGAATTGGAAGGAGGAAGTGAGGCAGGTAATGGTCTCCACGGTACTCTGACACTCTGAGTGTGTATATGCTGAGGATGGTCCTGACATTTGCTGGCTGGTCCTACTATACTATAGACCACTGTAGCTATTGTGTGTTCAAAATTGCAAGAAGGTATGTGGTGAATATTTGTTTATTATATGTGTGCTATATATGCCTACTAACTGTTGCATTTCTTCTGGGGGTTAGATCTGGTGGGTCACTTTGGGGCAAAAGCGTGTGAAATTCATAGCAGTGCTTAGTATTTTTAAGGTAGTCAGAGATTCTCCAGGGTATCAGTAATATAGGTATTCAAAATAGCCAGAAAATTAATTTTGTGGATGTGTGAAATTGTCCAGGACAAGAAGCTTCAATGCAATTATGCAGAAGAAAATGTGAGTGGGAGGAATGTAGTAATTGAATAGTAGGAATGTGGCTGCCATTTGAAGGGCAGCACGTTGCAGCAAGAGTCTGTGACTGAAAGTTATGATGGGACACTATAGTGGGCTGAATGTTACTCTGGGGATAGGTTTAACTGTAATGATGCTTTGTCTTTCTAGCTGAGAAGAGCATCCCAAGGAAACCTACTCGATTTTCTTGTGTCCTTCCAAGCCCTCAGGAACTTACGCAGATTAAGAACAAAAAGAAGGTATGATTTGGAATGTACTACAAATGAATCTTTGAGTGTTCTTGTTTCCCATCCCATGTGGGCTTTGCATGACTGGTCATATCTCAGTAATTTTGAATTCTAGTCTATGCTGATAAGAATTTAGCAGTCAGTCACTGAAAATCCTCTACACTGCAGAAACAGCAGTGATGATTGCCTGTTCTGTTTTAGTTGTGCTAAAAGTTGCAAGAGGTGTTGGGGAAATTTTGTGGCACAACTTGTCAGCTATTCCATCCATTTCTTGGGTGGGAAAGTTGCTGGATCTAGTTGGCATTATGTGGAGATAATCAGGCACTTTCATCAAAAAGGGCAGGTTCCCTACTCTTATCAAAGCTGTAAATGGAGAACGTACCAAGAGGCCCGTAGTAAAAATTAAGAGTCTAGCCTGCTATTCTGATTTGTCTATTCCCATATTTGCTTTATCATACGGATGACTGTAAAGATTGTCTTGATTGTGGCAAAGCTGGTTTTTGTCTAGAAGTCTGTTTCTTTGAACCTCATTAGTCCAAGTTATAGTCTAAACTTTGTACAGCTTTTCCATTCGCTGAGTGGTTCCAGTCTAGGTCTAGTGTTGACAAAGTTGCTCTGTGCTGATGGCTTTGTATTTATCTGCTGTCTTGTGTCAAACATCAAGTACTGGCCTGCTTGTTCATTGTTCACCTCCAGAGACAGTGGATGAATATCATATCTAAAGTCCCTATGGGTTACATGGGACTGTTTTTTTTGCTTGGGTTAGTTTTGGTTTGGGTTTTTTTTAATTTAAAGATGTTCTTTGTACAGATTTCATTCTCTTTGTGCAACATATACATGAGGTAGTTATTTAACAAGTGAGAGATTACTAAATGTCAATATGAAAATGATACATATTCTGGATGAAACACGGATGGCCATTGTAGTAGTAGGGTAAGGACCCAGATGATGTAGTGCAATAAGAAATTAATGTCTTTGAACAATTCATTGGTGGTAAAGAGAAAGGTTTTTGATTTGTACCTGACTAAAAGGCTTCTGACTTCTCTCTCCAGTGTAGGTGTTTTTATTTTACATTATTGTAAGGGAGTGGTGGTTATATTTGTTTAAGCTTACTTAAACAGGAATACTGAAGAAAGTACAACAGATCTCTTTTGACTGCCATTCTAATCTGTGCTTTGTGATCTGCTCTGGCAGTCTCTAGATCTGAATGTAATTTAAAGGGTTGGTTTCTCTCTAGGAAGTCTGCTGCAGTACTTAGGAACTTGGTTCTTTACCTACAACACAGTGCTGCAGTGGGATAATGCCAACTGGCTTCCTGAGCCACAAGGACAGTGGGGGGAAGTGATTGTCAGCACAGTCTTCTAAGGAACCACTGAGTTTTGGCATTAGCTAATTTCTAAGAAGAGAGTATTGATTTAGTTACTGTCTTATTTGTAACCCTTTGCTTTGCATTAAATCTAGCTTTCATTGCTGCTTTGCTGATAGACTTCGTGTGAAAGTCCATTGTTGAGAAGGGAACTTGCATAGTGCTTCCACTGTTCTAACCGAAAACCTCTGATATTACTCCTGCTTTACTGTGCTGGAAAACAAGGTTAGAAGAAATCAAGAGCGTTGCCAGTGGCTGAGCGTTCCTTAAAGAAAGTTCCACGTGGTCCTAGAAAAAGGGCAGTGCCTTACACTACAGCAGAGGGCAGAAGGATGTTCATAAATCTCTGTTAGTTTGCCCAGAGAAAATCTTTTCCTGACCCTAAATCTGCTAATGGTTTCATCCTGAGCGTGTAAACAGGGCACACAAAACATTCAGCTTAAGTGATGTTGGTGCTGCCATGGCACCAGCATGTTCTGCTTTCTTTAACCTCTGAGGTACTAAAATTACCACAGCTGGAAGGAGGAAAAAAGCTAAATAAAAGCAGAAAACAAATTATGCATCAAATGGGAAGTTTTCTTTGATGTTTCCAAAGGCAGTGGCCAGAAGGTCAGAAGCATAGGACTGACATGGTTATAAATGCAGCGCAAACTGCAAGCAGTCTGGTCTCCTCTCAGGTGGTCTTAAGCAGTATAACCAGCCTGTAGAATACCCTATGGCTTGGGTTACAAGGTTCACAGCTGAACAGAAATGCTGCTAGGGTCATAAAGTCCCTTCAGGCCTGTTGTAGTGGGTCAGCACATGGTTATTTTGTTATGCCCTCACTGGGTCCTTGTGCGCTCCCTGCTATATCACAGTCTGTGTTTCACTGCAATTTGAGGATGTTCACACAAGCAGGGAAATCAGAGAACAGAGGGCTGGTGGCTTCTGAGGTACCGAAAAACCCAGGGGAGCTAGTAATCATGATGGTCACGAATTTAGTTCACTAGGTCATTGCTAGCAGTTTGATCGTGATAGGAGCTAACAGGGAACTGACATTTATTCTGGTGCCTTAGTAAAGTTCATACAGTTGTTTGTGCTTTTGGTTTTTCTGAACACCACCAAGAATATTCAGTTAACCCTTTCTTAGTCAGATGTTTTATTACAGTGCGACTGGGGTACAGTCTGGTTTCCTAAAGTAAGAATCCAGCAGGGCAGAGTCGTTGGCTTCTCTTCAAAACCAAAAATGCACCTACTCTTTCCAGCCTACAGACAGCCTTGTCATGCTGGAATGCCAGATGTTCCTGGGACCATGTCTCACTAGCAGAATGTTTTCCAGTTCTTAGTTTAAGCTTTTGCAGCACTTCTTCCTTGCATCTGCTGAATAAGTGCCGAGGATTCTTGCTGCATGTCTCCTGGCAGCAAGGTAGAGTACAAGAGCCTTGAGCCAAAGGGGACAGAAGAGGGCATGGAGGAGTGTTGCTGTTGCAACTGGGTAGAGTTGACCTTGCCACATGTCTGGGGTTTGTCAGAAACCTTCCTTCGCTCTGTTTACATACTACAGCAGGCAAGGCATTTGGGGTAGCAGAGCTAATTGCTCAGTGAAATGTCAAAGCCTTTCAAAGACAGCAGCTCATGCTTGTTCTGTCCAGTATTATGTAATAGTGAATCATAGAATCGTTATGGTTGGAAG